>NC_133533.1:62855164-63155164 GCF_048544455.1 Silene latifolia | reverse complement strand
CTAAACCAAACCACCTACTTATATGCATGAAAATTGACTCATATAGTTTGAATGTTAGTTTTCATGGACATAAAGATGTCACACTATTTTAAGCCATCATCATAGTTTATTCATTCTCGCATGCTAGATATTAGCTCACTTAAAATGAATTAAAATAAAGTTGATGGGATCTTCCTCTAAAACTAAAATTGAGACTAGTCTTTATAAGGGCAAACAACTATGAATCCCTTCTTCGTCGGTAGGCATATAGGACCTTACTCTCCATGTGACCCCATCTACGTTGGGTAAGTAGTTTGTGTTGACTTATTTTACCTCAACATTATAATCCGAAGAGTTTCTCGTGATTATGATGGACTATAGATAGAATTTACAGAAATTTATCAACCAAGAATTCTAAAAGTAGAATTAGCCAAGAGGTTGGCTTATCAATTTACAGATAATTGAGTCTTGGGATCATTTATATAATTCTTGAGGGAGGTCAATTGTATTAATGCTCGAGTCTTCGCATTATAACAGTTTTGCATTAGACTTAAATCATAACGATGAGTATGCTTATTATATTTTTCTTCTTCTTTTCGCAGTGTAGAATTCGTTTTATATTGATAATACTGCTTACAACAAATGGCTGGAAATAATGATATCCCTATGCCAAGTGCCACACTTGCACGCGAGTCCTGGCCCAAAACTTTCATGGACCACATGAATCAGTCCACACGACTGAAGAATGACGGGTCCAACTTTGCGGACTGGGAGGCATCATTACGGAATGCTGCCATTGCTGACGGTAAGCTCAAGTACTTAACTGAGCCAATACCGCCAAACCCAGGCCCCAATGCAAGAGCTAATGAGTCACTTGCTTATAGTGACTTCGTCATGGAAGCGGGTACGATAAAGAACGTACTCATTTTTGCAATGGAAACCAATTTGCAAAGACGCTTCATAGCCCAAGGTGCAAACAAGATTTTCACCACGCTCACTAATGAGTTCTCAAAAGCACCGAGAATCATTACTTATGAGCATACCTGTCGCTTCTTTGATGCGAAACTCCAGAAGGGCCAACCGGTTAGCCCACACATTCTTAACATGATTGAGAATGTCGAGAAACTGGAGGCACTTGATTGCAAAATCAGTGAGAGCATAGTCATTGACCGTATGCTTCATTCACTTCATGATGGTTTTGCCCTATTCAGGGCAAATTACTACATGAATGACATGAGGAAAAGTCCTCATGAGCTACACTCACTTCTCGTACAGACCGAGAAGGATATGAAATTGAGTGGGAGCATGAAGCAAGATGTTCTCATGATTTCCAACAAGAATAAGGGTAAGAGCAAAGCTCACGGCGACCTAACTGTAGGAAAGCCAAAGTTTAAGAAGTCAGGAAACGGTAAGAGTGGGCCTGGTGAGACTAGTGGCTCACAAGGCAAGGCAAAGAGCAAGGACGGTAACGTTGAATGCCACCATTGTCACAAGACTGGGCATTGGAGGAGGAACTGTCCCGTGTACCGTGAGGACATAAAAGCAGGTCGCGTCACTCCTGTTGGTATGTCATCTTATATTCATATGATTGAGATTAACCATGCAAGTTTCGGAACTTGGGTACTTGATACTGGTTGTGGTTCTCATCTGTGTAATCATTTGCAGGGCCTAAAAAACATCACACCCCTCGCAAAGGGTGATGTGGACCTGCGAGTCGGGAATGGAGCAAGAGTTGCTGCAGTCTCAATAGGAACATACGTAATCCAGCTCCCGAGTGATTTTGAGTTATATTTATATAACTGTTACTATGTACCCAGTTTATCTAAGAATATTATTTATGTTTCCGTACTTGATAAAGACGGTTTTTCATTTTCAATAAAGGAGAATAGCTGTATTTTCTCTTTTAATGAAATGGTTTATGGCAAAGCAGTTTCCATGAATGGAATTTATATCTTAGATCAAACCACAGATATATTACATGTGAATAGTAAGAAATTAAAGGTTGTTGACAAAGATCAAACTTATCTATGGCATTGTCGAATGGGACACATAAATGAAAAACGTGTAAAGAAACTCATTGAGAATGGGACTATCCCCACATTTGATTTCTCTTCATTTGGCACGTGTAAATCATTTTTTATTGGCAAAATGACTCGAATTTCCTTCAAAGGTGTTGGAATGCGCGCTAATGACCTATTAGGACTCATACATACTGATGTATGTAGACCTATGTCAATCACCGCAAGAGACGGCTATAGATATTTTATCACTTTCACGGATGATTTGAGTAGATACGGATATGTCTACTTAATGAAGCATAAAAGTGAGTCTTTTGAAAAATTCAAGGAATACCAGAATAAGGTTAAGAACCAACTGGGAAGAAAGGTTAAAGCACTCCGTTCAGATCGGGGTGGTGAATATCTTTCAAATGAGTTTGATCAACACCTTAAAGACTGTGGAATAGTGTTATAGTTAACTCCACCTGGAACACCTCAATTAAATGGTGTGTCCGAACGGAGAAATCGAACACTACTTGATATGGTTCGATCTATGATGAGTCACACGGTAGTACCTGATTCATTATGGGGCTTTGCTCTTTTGTCAGCAGCTCTTATACTTAACCGAAGTCCGTCAAAAGCTGTCGACAAGACTCCGTTTGAAATGTGGAAGGGATTGGTGCCTAACTTGTCCTTTATTCGGGTTTGGGGCTGCGAGGCTTATGTCAAGTGGAGACACGAGGATAAGCTCGGCTCGCGATCGGTCAAGACATACTTTATTGGTTATCCAAAAGGAATGTTTGGTCATTACTTCTATTCGCCTACCGAACATCGAGTTTTTGTTGCGGCTAGTGCGAAGTTCTTAGAGAAAGAATTTCTCGAGAACAAGTCAAGTAATAGAACCTTCGAGCTGTCGGAGATTCAAGAACCAACAACCGAGGAACAGATGGAGGAAGATGTTCCTTCAACTAATGATACGGTTAAAATTCCTCAGGAACCTAGAAGGTCGGGTAGAGTCTCTAATCCTCCAGACAGATACATTGGTCTGGTCGAGGAAAATGACGTTTTGCTCCTAGAGAGTAATGAACCCGCTACCTATAAAGGTTCCATGACCTGTTACGACTCTAAGCTATGGCTTGAAGCCATGCAATCCTAGATGGACTCCATGTATGAGAATGACGTATGGGATCTTGTTGATTTACCTAACAAGGTACGACCTCTTCAGTGCAAATGGCTTTACAAAATAAATCATTCTCAGACAGCAACCGTGATACCTATAAGGCACGACTAGTGGCAAAAGGTTTCACTCAAGTGCACGGATTGCATTATGATGAAATTTTTGCACCCGTAGTTATGCTGCGTTCCATTCGGATAATCTTAGCTATTGCCGCTTTTCATGACTATGAAATTTGGCTGATGGATGTGAAAACCGCCTTCTTAAACGGTTATTTGGAGGAGGAATTGTACATGGTACAACCCGAAGGTTTCATAGATCCTGAAAATCCTAAGAAAGTGTGCAAGCTTAAACGTTCCATTTATGGACTTAAGCAAGCTTCTCGGAGTTGGAATCATCGTTTCGACCAGGTGATAAAAGAGTATGGTTTCACTTGATCGGTCGAAGAACCATGCTTATATATCAAGTCGAGTGGGAGCAAGATTGTTTTCTTGATATTGTATGTCGATGACATACTCTTGATTGGGAATGACATTCCTCTCTTATCTTCGGTAAAAGGATGGTTGAAGAACCATTTCCAGATGAAAGATCTGGGTGAGGCACAATGCATATTGGGAATCCGTATCTATCGAGATAGATCACGACGAATGTTATCATTCAGTCAGGAGTCTTATCACCCACTTCCCCTACGTAACAAGGTTTGTACCCCGGGGTGGCCGATGCACTCCCTCGCGAAATAGGTTTTCATGGTTTCTACTTTTTGGTAAGGCTAAGTCTCAATTGTTTGTTTTAGCGAGAGGTCATGTCAATTTATTATCTATTACGTTTTAAGTGAACTAAAGCGGTGAACTACGATAATTGTAATTGACACGGTCGATAAACTCGATAAAAATGATAATGCATGTATTAGTTATGGCGATTTAGCGATGCATGCAACATATAAATAAAATGCAAAGTATAAAAAAATAAAATCCTAGTATGGCCTTCCTAGAATAGTAAATCTAATAAACTATTACAAATTCAGAAACCAACTCCTTTGGTCCCTTGAACTTCGGTCTTGGCACACAAATCAAGGCAACATTCTTTGATGGATCGCCTTCTCGATTGGCACCGTCTTCAAGGTACTCCGAAATAAATAAATTACATAATAAATTACATAATTTCCTATTATACATTTGTAATTAAAATAAAAATAAATCTATTAAATTACAAAACGGTGATACGAGATCACAATAAATTACAACCGAATCGTTATTCCCATACATTTCGGGCAATACCAATTAAAACTAAGGCCATACTAAGTAAAATTACATAATTCAAAAATTACATAAAATTAAAATTATGACAATCATAAATAAAATGCAGCATTATAATATGTATGAACATGCCCAATTTTATGCTAAATCGCCTTTAAGGAGCTAACATCGTATATTAATCGGTTTTTACGGATTTGCGTGATTTAACCTTTTAAACAAAATCACAATAATTTCATAAAATCATTTTTATGTACTAGTTAATTACCCTAACCATCTTAGGACTCAAAATTAGTCTTCACTAACATTTGACAATAATTAACTTATATTTCTTAATATTGTTCATAAATGGACCCAAAAATACAAAATTATTCCATAAACTTCAAATTAAATCATAAAAATTTCAAATAATTTCAAAATTTGAAATTTAAACTCATGAACATTCTGGAAAAATACCATGACACTCATAATGCTCAAAAACTTAGGTTAAAAATTTCAAAAATTTATCGAGAAAAACAATGTTGCGGTTTATCGGATTTATCAATTATTACCATAAAAATAAGAGAAAAATTATTTTTATTAACTTTTCACTTTTAGATCTGAAATATATGATAAAATGCAACATGTGACGTTTTTCCTTAGTCATGCAAAAAGAATTCATTATAGCCAATTATTTTACACACATCTTGTAAAATTTCATGTGACAACATACTAAATTTCTATGACCAGATTCGAAATATAACTCATATTAACCTATTTTCTCATTTAAATACGATTTTAACTTGAAAAATCTATATTTCGAGCATAACAACTCATTTTATTATGAACATTTACAGGCCATCATTAGACAATATATGTGAAAACCTATCCAAAAACCACTGAAAAAATCGAAGTTTAGCTATTTTTAGTCCAAAAATGACATTTTTATCATAAAATCACATTTTAATGCCATTATTATATAAAATGAACAATAAAAATCCATAAATAAACCAAAATATCCTAAATACATTTTAGGACCAGAAACTTTAACATGCATAATAAATTTCGTGATATTTCATAATAAACACAAATTTATAAGTTTTATTTGTTAATCGTATAACTCGGAAAAACAATAACCGATTTGCATGCAAACAACCTAAGGCTCATGATACCGCTTGTTAGGAAAATAAATCTTATTTATTAAACATATACATATATGTGATAATCTATTTAGTCATAAAATAAATTGTTGATCTTATGCATGCAAACATAAATAAGAATGAAAAGAAATCGTCTTTCATACTATGGGTATTTCGGATTTAGGGCACAAGTGAGTTCTCCTTCTCACTTGTTCTTGAGCTTTGCTTACAAATGGAAGAACAAGGATTCAAGCTTAGAATCCCTCCCAAAGATGAATACCCAAGATAACCTCTTAAAAACTAATATTATTTGAACTAGAACAATATTAATCTTGTCACACAAAAACGAGTTTTGAACCGAACCAAAAATGGCGCCGTTGCCGGGGACGGTGTTAAATTGACTTGATTTTCTTTAATTGTTTTTAGTTGTGTCTTTATTTACCTTGAGGGAGAGCACTTCCTCAAGGTACTTCTCACCATTTTCTCTTAGTGTATTTTGCAAGATGGATATTATAGATTGTTGTGTAGAGGACCATATGGGTACTACTCTCATCAAAGACCCTTTCCAAGTATTGGAAGCCTTAGAAGCAAGTGAGGCCAAAAATAAGCATTGGGAATTAGAAGCAGATCTCCTTGAAGCCGCTCCAGCCAACAAAGAGCTCACCTATGAGCAATCCATTTTGATAAATGATATTCTCGAGGAAGCATCACAATCCACTAAAGTAGAACAAGCAACCAATGATCATACCATGCAAGACGACTAGACGAATATGTCATGGAGTTTGAGTACGATGGGTATGAAGAGATTGAGGAACAAATCGAATATGCCATGAGGATGGAATGTGTAATGGAGATGGAAAATGCCCCTAGTGAACCTTCAATGGTAGAAAGTAAGGTACAAACTCCAACTCTAAAACCCCTCCCTCAAATTTGAAGTATGCTTATCTTGAAGAATCTAAAACCAAATCCGCAATTGTTAATGAAAAACTTGATGAGAACCAATTGGAAAGTTTGCTTGATGTCTTAAAAGAACATGAAAAAGCTATAGGTTATTGTCTAGATGATCTTAAGGGAATAAGCCCCAATTTTTACATGCATAGAATTCATCTAGAAGAAGACCATAGGCCTACCATCCAAGGACAAAGGAGACTAAACCCCCACATGCAAGAAGTTGTAAAAACGGAGGTTATGAAATTACTTGATGCAGGAATCATCTATCCTATATCGGATTCTTTGTGGGTTAGCCCCGTTCAAGTGGTACCTAAGAAATGAGGTACTACGGTAGTGACAAATGATAAGAATGAGCTAATACCCATAAGGAAGATGACCGGTTGGCGTTTGTGTATCGATTATCGTACATTGAATTCCGCAACAAGAAAGGATCATTTCCCCCTACCATTTATTGACCAAATGCTTGAGAGGCTTGCCTCTAACAAATTCTTTTGCTACCTTGATGGGTACTCGGGATTCTTCCAAATCCCGATACACCCGGATGACCAACACAAGACTACTTTCACATGTCCTTACGGTACTTTTGCATATAGGAGAATGCCTTTCGGGCTATGTAATGCCCCCGCTACCTTCCAAAGATGCATGATGAGTGTCTTTTCCGAATATTTAGAAACCATAATGGAAGTTTTTATGAATGATTTTAGCGTCTATGGAAAAGACTCTGACTTTTGTTTGCATAACCTTTCTCTAGTATTACAAAAGTGTGAAGATGTTAGACTTGTCTTGAATTGGGAAAAGTGTCATTTTATGGTCAATGAAGGAATTGTCTTGGGTCATTTAATCTCGGAAAAGGGCATCGAAGTTAACAAGGCCAAAGTTGAGGTGATAGAGAAACTCCCACCTCCCGTGAATGTTAGAGGAGTGCTGAGCTTTCTCGGTCATGCGGGGTTCTATCGCCGTTTTATAAAAGATTTTTCCAAAATCGCGAAAATCCTCACTCAACTTTTGCTTAAGGATGCCCAACTCCAATTCACTAATGAGTGTGTTGAAGCTTTTGATAGAATCAAAGAGGCAATAGTCTCGGCACCAATCATCCAACCACCAAATTGGGAACTACCATTTGAGATCATGTGTGATGCAAGTAACTACGCCGTTGGAGCGGTTCTTGGCCAAGAGGTAGGGAAGGCTTTGCACGCTATCTATTACATAAGCAAGACTCTTGATGCCGCCCAAGTGAACTATGACACCACCGAGAAGGAACTTCTTGCAATTGTCTATGCATTAGATAAATTCCGTTCCTATTTGCTTGGATCAAAAGTGATTGTTTTCTCAGACCATCGAGCTCTTAGACATCTCTTGATAAAGAAAGAAGCAAAACCAAGATTGTTGAGGTGGATTTTGCTACTTCAAGAATTTGATTTGGAGATAAGAGATAAGAAGGGAGCCGAGAATGTAGTAGCGAATCACTTATCAAGAATTCGATCATGATGAAGAGGGAGAGACGGCAATAAATGACTCTTTCCCCGATGATATTTTGATGGGCATCCATTCACAACTCAAGATACACACAACAACATGGTTCGCCGACTATGCTAATTACATTGTGGGAGGAGTTCTTCCCCCAAATTTGAACTATAATCAAAGAAAGAGATTCTTATTCGAAGTGAAGAGATACTTTTGGGACAATCCCAATCTTTACAAGGAATGTAGTGATGGACTTTACCGAAGATGCATACCCCAATGGGAAGTTAAAGGGGTTTTAGAGGGATGCCATTCATCACCATATGGAGGACATCATGGAGCACGAAGAACAATTGCTAAAGTCCTTAAATCGGGCTTCTTTTGGCCTACCATGTTTGAAGATGCTAGAGAATTTATTCTCCATTGTGATCCTTGCCTAAGAACCGGAAACATTTCTTGGAGAAATGAGATGCGACACTGAGGAATATTGGAGGTAGAAATTTTCGATATTTGGGGAATTGACTACCAAGGACCATTTATATCATCTTAAGAAAACAAGTACATTCTTGTAGCCGTCGATTATGTATCAAAGTGGATAGAAACAATTGCTACCCCAACCGATGACGCCACAACGGTTACTAAGCTTCTCAAGAAAGTAATCTTTCCAAGATTTGGAGTCCCTAGAGCAATTATTAGTGATGGAGGGACACATTTCTGTTGGAATATGTGTCCTCCGACAATAATGCGATCACAATTGTCGATCATATTGATCACATATTTAAATCTCATAACAAGAATATGAAAGGGATGATACATTACATATATAGTCAACTGGTCCACACTTATTGGTAATGATTGGCTGGCTAGAGTTTGACATTACTGTCGTGCGACGGTGGTGATCAGTTGATCCCTTGAGATCACACCTAAAGGACGATTCCCTTAACTGAAAAAAAGGTTAATTAATTGTATGTCGATACAGCTTAATTAATTCCTTAAAATTGAACAAATTATTATCATAAGAGAGAAAATGACATCTTATTATAATGTGATTAAATAAGATTTTATTTAGTAATTTAAGAAGTTATATTACTAAAATTAATCGGTGTTTGCAAAACACGCGAGATGAGAATGATAAGTTAGTCATAATTACAAGATGTTGTGAATTATACTAACTAGTATTTAAATGACCATTTTATGTGAAAGTAATTTTGAATTACAAGTCAATTTGTTAAATGTGATTTATTTAATTTGTAAATGATATTTAATTTGTTAAATATGCATTTTAAATTAAAACATGACATAAGACATGTCACATGTCACATGACATACAATTGTACAATTGACAAAAATAAAATGGACTCCATATTACACATAATAACCGAAATATTGGTGGGCAATTTTAGAAGTCTTGTCTTATTCATTTGTCTTATTCATTTGTCTATGACATTTGATAGTCACTTGACTATGACAAAGCCTTACACTAATTAGTCTTGTGAAGACAAAAAAGAAAAGAAAAAGGGTCCTATAAACCCCTAAACCCACCGGTTTTTGTGTAACAATTTTGAGAGATTTTTCTCAATTATTATTCATTCTCTCATGTTTTATGAAAAACAACACTCTCTCTTGTTGTTCATAAAAATTATTTTTTTGAATCTAATTTGTACAAATCAATCACTAATAATACTAGTAGTAGTATATGAGTATTAGTAATCGATTTTAAGGTAAACCACATTACAAATATCTAGTACATATTATTTTGTGGGATTTTGGGATAGTCTTGGGTGCTACTTATTGGAGGGCTTCTATTTTTGAAGTCATGGAAGATCATCCTAATGTATTTTCTAGCTCAAGAACAAATGAAGGTAGGAGACCTTCATTTGTGCCCATTTGACCGAATTTTTGATGGTGAGAAAACGATTTTCTTATCCCTTGTTATTTAGTTTGAATGAATAAGATCAACAATTTATTTTATGACTAAATAAATTAATTCATATTTGAATATGTAAATTAATGAGATTATGTTTTCTAACAAGTGGTATCAGAGCCATAGGTTGTTTGCATGCAAATCGGTTTATAGTTTTTCCGAGTTATATGATTAACATACAAAACTAATTAAATTGGTTTTATGAAGAAAAACCTTAAAATATATTTGCATGTTAAAAGTTTCTGGCCCTAAGTGATTTTTAGGACATTTTGGTTTATTTATGGATTTTATTGTTCATTTTATGTATTATTGGCATTAAAATGTGATTTTTATGAGAAAAATGTCATTTTTGGACGAAAAATAGCTAAACTTCGAATTTTTAAGTGGTTTTTCGATATGGTTTCACATATATTATCTACTGATGGCCTGTAAATTTTCATGATAAAATGAGTTGTTAAGCTCGAAATATGGATTTTTCAAGTTAAAATCGTATTTAAATGGGTAAATAGGTTAATATGAGTTATATTTCGAATCTGGTCATTGGAATTTAGTATGTTGTCATATGAAATTTTACAAGATGTGTGTAAAATATTTGGCTATAATGAAGTCTTTATGCATGATTTATGAATTTTTGATGAAAAATCACATAAATAGTGACTAAAATTAGTTAAAATGCTAAAACATACTTCATGACTAAGGAAAAACGTCACATGTTGCATTTTATCATATATTTCAGATCTAAAAGTTAAAAGTTGATGAATATAATTTTTCTCATATTTTTATGGTCATAATTGTTAAAAACCGATAAACCGCAACATTGTTTTTCTCGATAAATTTTCGAAATTTTTAACCTTGGTTTTGAACATTATGAGTGTCATGGTATTTTTCCAGAATGTTCATGAGTTTAAATTTAAAATTTTGAATTTATTTGAAATTTTTATGATTTAATTTGAAGTTTATAGCATAATTTTTTAATTTTAGGTCCATTTATGAACAATATTAAGAAATCTAGGTTAATTATTGTCAAAATGTTAGTGGAGACTAATTTTGAGTCCTAAAATGGTTAGGGTAATTAACTTGTACATAAATATGAATTTTTGTGATTTTTGTGATTTTAAAAAGTTAAATCACGCAAATCCGTAAAAACCGATTAATATACGATATTGGCTCTTTAAAGGCGATTTAGCATAAAATTGGGCATGTTCATACATATTATAATACTGCATTTTATTTATGATTGTCATATTTTAATTTTATGTAATTTTTGAATTATGTAATTATACTTAGTATGGCCCTAGTTTTAATTGGTATTACCCGAAATGTATGGGAATATCGATTCGGTTGTAATTTATTGTGATTTCGTATCACCGTTTTGTAATTTAATAGATTTATTTTATTTTAATTACAAATGTATAATAGGAAATTATGTAATTTACTATGTAATTTATTTATTCCGGAGTTTCTTGAAGACGGTGCCACTCGAGAAGGCGATCCATCAAAGAAAGTGTTGCCTTGAAATGCGTGCTAAGACCGAAGTTCAAGGGACCAAAGGAGTTGGTTTCCGAATTTGTAAAAGTTTATTAGATTTACTATTCTAGGAAGGCCATACTAGGATTTTATTTATGCTTTGCATTTTATTTATATGTTGCATGCATCGCTAAATCGCCATAACTAAAACATGCATTATCTTTAAATCGAGTAAATCGACCGTGTCAATTACAATTATCGTAGTTCACTGCTTTAGTTCACTTAAAACGTGATAGATAATAAATTGACATGACCTCTCGCTAAAATGAACAATTGAGACTTAGCCTTACCAAAAAGTAGAAACCATGAAAACCTATTTCGTGAGGGAGTGCACTCGGCCTTACCGGGGTACAAACCTTGCTACGTAGGGGAAGTGGGTGATAAATGTCTATCCACCGAATTTATGTTAATAAAGGGTATTTCGGCACACCGTGCCCTAAGTTAATATAAATTTGGATCATGGACACATTTATTCGAAATTTGGATTGAACTCAACGAAAGTATTCACGACGATTTCCGGATGTGTTTCGGGCTAGAGATAAATATTAATGTAATTTTATCGACCAAGAGTTCTAAAAGTAGAATCGATTAAAGAGTTAATCCACCGAGTCATGTTAATAAAGGGTATTTCGGCACACCGTGCCCCAAGTTAATATGAATTTGGATCTTGGAATCATTTATCATAGTTGGGTAGAGGTCACTATGTAAATGCTTTACTTGTTATTTACAAGTATTAATAAAACGATAAATGTTAAGTTTTCCACTATTTCGTTAATCATATTGTTCTATTTCTTTACCTATACGATATCATTTCGATTTTAGCTCAAATCTCCATTAAAACATCGTAACTAAAAGACAAAATTTGAATTTTCTTCTAAAAACCCCGTATTATCCATTGTAAGGATCTCTTGTGAAGAGTATAGATAAAAGTTATTCGTGATCAAAAGGGTTTTTGATTCTTGACCAACATATCTACTTACAATGAATTGTTTCTCATATGCTTAATTGAATTAAGTACTTTGAAACGTTACATCATTTTGGTAACTAGATTTGTTTGAAATCAAAATTGACCAAAATATCGCAACCACTTCAATGAAAGTTTTAAGACTAAAACAAACGAATGAAGAGTAGTCTTCATGAATTTCAATTTTTGCTTCTCTTAGCAAAGACTGATTGAAATGAGTGGGAGCATTCTCTTAAACCGTTAAGAAAAGGGTGAGGTTTAAAGAAGTAAAATTAAAATGGAATTGATACAAGGTAATGTTAAAAGTAAAGTTATTGAGAATAACGATACTAAACCTATCAATCCCGACCGATAAAGTTTCCGTTGTCTTAATTGTTGGACGTTAGAAAGGAAACTACCCCAAATTATTGAAGAATCAACAAGTTAGTTGTGGGACATCTAATGGGGCCTTCTTCTTTAAATGTTTATTTGATTGACATAAATTTTTCTAATACTACTTCGTCAATATTAGAAACCGATGGTGGTTTTCATCATTGTATTTGATACATAGGATGATTAGAATATGACGACTATCAACAATGATGTTGAGAGATAGAGTCATTGTGTACTCAATCTAGTGTTTGGGTTTAAAGTTGTACTTAATTGTGACTATTAAGTGCATAAACTCTAAATAAGAATATAAACTTGTTAAGATACAAAAGAGGTTTCGCTTTTGTGACCCTATACACCATGATTTGATGTATGGCTAGCCCATTATCAAGGTGATTATATTCTAAACCAAACTAGAATGACATATCATGTAGATGATGCAAGAGTTAAATTGGTAACCCAAGATTAAACCTTAAATTCTAGAATGATGAACGCAAAGAGTTATCGAGTTCTCTTGGAACCATTAGATTATAAATCTTATGGTATATGCGTATCTTGTATTCAAAGAAAGAGGTCTCGTGCTTTTGGTTGAAAAGGAGATCGAGAATGTAAATCATTGATATAGAATAGGTTGATCATTTACTTTTACCAACGATTTAAGTTGACACTAATGTGTTCATTTAATAAGGTAAATAAAGAAATCTTTGAAGAAGTTCAAATAGTTCAAGGAATCACGATTTAGTCGTGATGGGATCATCAAAGTGAAGACTTTGATATAAGCCAAATGAAATGTGATATAGCATCTCAAGTTAATCTCTCCTAACCCACATTATGAGATAACGTGTGGTTGAATAAGAAATCAAACGCTATTCGATTTGGTTTGTACTTTAATCAAGTTACTTTGAGTTACTTGATCCTTTTGGGGATTTTATCATTTTGTCTAAATTATTTTTCCACTAAATCTAAAACGAATCATATGAGATATGTAATGGTAGGGTACCATGTTTGTAAGTTTTCAAAAGAAACAAATGCTCATTTTTCCTTACTATAATCACGAGTACAACGGGATTGTGGCTTGTGAAGCTGTCTTTCTAGAATACAAGTTTGTTTCTAGAAGACAAAGTGGGAGAAATTGTAATACTCCGTATTTATGAGTCTTTGGGTACTCTATCGAGTAGGCCTTACTCTGTCGAGTAAGGGTAAGTTGCGTTTTAGAAAAGTTTCTGACCTGTTGGGTACTCGATCGAGTAGCTAGGATACTCGATCGAGTAAGGGGGTACTCGATCGAGAACCTCGGGTACTCGATCGAGTAGCCGGTTTACGGGGGGTTTTTCTCGGGTTTTGTTAATTATGCGATTAAGATATATAATCTTTCCGTCATCATTCTAAACACTTTTACAAAAACCTAATTTACTGCTAAAGAGAGAAAGCAAGTTCATTCATCTTCTTAATCGCATTGTTAGCAAATCCCGGAGTTTGGAAGGTCAGTTCTCATCGTTGGTTATACCGTTGAGATCCTTGCGTCGAGGGTAAGATCTATGTACCCTTTTTGTTGTCTTTCCTTTGATTTGGTTAAACCCTAATCTAGGGATTTTGGGGTTTTTGAGTAGTATGTGATTTGGTAGCATTTGTATGTTATATGATAGGAGGAGGTTTCGTAGAGGAAGCTTTTTGACACAGCTGTAGAGACCGTCTGATAATTGTGTTTTCCAGGTAGGATTTCCTACTCAGTATTAGTCCCATAATGGGATGATTGTTGATGTGTTGAGATTGATTGTTTAATATCGTAGTTGCATTGTGACGGTTGTGATTGTGATTGTGATTGTGATTGTGATTGTGATTGTGATTGATTGTCTCTGGTTCTCGAGATGATTCTCGGCTGAGTGGAGTCACTTGCGGGAGTGGCTTCACGCCCTAGTTTCGCCCTTCGTGGAACCCGCCACGGAAGGGGATGTGCACATTAATGGACAGGGTTATCGCTCACTATGTGGAGCGGGGATTTGGTGGGTACGGCTGCGGTCCCCCATCGCAGGGCGGTGGTCCAAGGGACGATCGATGATTGAAATGATTGGAATTGGTTGGTTGTGTGTGTGTGTGATTAAGGCATTTTGTCTGTTTATCTTATTGTTGATATATGTATTGAATTGTGTGATTAGTATCGACCCGTTTAAATGTTTTAAAAACTGTGGTGATCCATTCGGGGTGGTTAGCGATTATTGAGCGGTATGATATGACGCGTATGGGATAGGCCGGGATGAGTCATCACGTGGCGCTTAGAAGTCTTCCGCCGTGTCGTCGGACGATGTCTAGTAGCTTTGATAGCTTTAGCAGTAGACCGTCTGAGAACCTTGTAATTCCTTTTATTAGTTTTTGTTTTGAACATGTAATCACTTAAACTTATATTATTTAAAATTGTTTCGTTATTGTCTTATGATTATCATGTCTCGGGCAACCGAGATGGTAGTATCCTCATACCTGAGTGGTCCTGGTAAGACACTTGGAGTATGGGGGTGTTACAAATGGTATCAGAGCGACGATTTTGGAACCTGTAACAAATGAACATAATGAACATAGGGAGTCTAATAAAATGAACCTGGTGTATGTGTAATGGGAGCCCCAGCTGATGCTAGGTTTTGGGTGAGTAGGCGCCCTCATTTCAAAATCTTGGCCCCATGATACTTAAGCCAGTCACATGGTATGGGAACGTGGAGTCCGTGTGTATATGTGCGACGTGTATGTTAATTGTGTTGTATATGGTTTTTCGAAAGCATGTTGCAAGATAGTTGGTTTACATGTTGGTTGGAATCGTTGGAAAGGTATATGAGAATGATGAATGATATGGTAGGAAAAGAAAGTAGTTCGTATATGATGATGTGTGATGAATAATGATGTTGCAGGACGAATGATTTATAATGAGGCAATCCTAATAACATGTGGTTAGGGGGTGTGATAAGATTTGTTTTCGTAGTTTTGTTTGCGTAAAGCTATATATTAAGTTCGTATAATTGTCTACTATCGTATCATATGCGCTTGTTAGATGAAGTATGTGATTGAAATAGATGAATTGATTGGAAAAGATGAAGTGGCCATTTCGTAAGGATATGAATTTCTTGATTATGGAAGTGTTTATGTAATGAAGTGGATTTGTAATATTGTTGTATTAGCAACATGGAAATAGGATTTGTAGTGTATGGGTGTGGTTTGTGTTATGAAAAGTTATGAAAATTTAAAACATGCGGGTAATACATGATTGAAGGTTGAATGTTATATGAACATGATAGATGGTAATGTTTGGCTTTTGGTAAGTAGTAACATGAAGAATAGAGGTTCAATGATATGTGTTTTATATAACGAATTGGATGAAAAGCATGATGGTTGTTTATAACGTGGCACTTGATAACACGAAGTAGATTATTTTGTTGATTGTATGAGGAGTCGCGCAGATTTTAATGCGTAGTTGTAATCATAATGTTGGAAATAATAATGAATGCATAGTACGTTAGGGTATGTGAGATAACATTCGGGTAGTATTCACGAGTCTGCATGACGCGATCGAGTGGGTTTGATTCGATCGAGTGGGTATTTGTCGTTATTTTGACCAGAATCGTGTTTTTGGGCACTCGATCGAGTACCTCGGGCACTCGATCGAGTATGGGGTCACTCGATCGAGTAGCCGGGCTACTCGGTCGAGTAAATCGAAGATCGAGATCGAAGGTCTTTGGGTTAAGTCGGGGCACTCGATCGAGCATGTTGGGCACTCGATCGAGTAGCCTCAACTCGATCGAGTAGGTTCTGGTACTCGATCGAGTGGGGTCTGTGCAGGTCATATCCGTGTTTCGGGTCATATGTTTATCTTTTGACATTAGTTGCATATTATGTTTAATTCAAAGGTGTTGTATTACTTCTTTATGCATTGTTTTACGTATGTGTTGGTCCTGAAGCGTAAGTTACCCAATCTTATGATGTAAAGAGTGGCACTATGATGAGTATGAGTTCGGTGGGGAGGACATGAGTTATATGTGATTATGATAGATGGTGGAAAAAGAAAAGGAAGATTGGTATAGTTTATGGAGGCGTGGCGCACGTTTTGCGAGACGGGATGAGTGATATGATTGTGTGTTGAGTAATGTAAAAGTAAGTGAATGTGGGCAAGGGATGATGTGAGTATAATGAACGTGAGAATAAAAAGATTAAAAGTAAGGATGTGGATAGTGGCAGCTTGAGATGTGTAAAGAGTTATGGAGGGAAATGGTTAGGAGTCGTGTGGGTTATGGATTTATGTAGTGAAAGTTCGTTTAAAGGGGTTGAGAAGAGTAATATATAGTGAACTTTGTGGAGACATGTCGCGAGGTGTATTTGTAGACAGTGAGTGAGTTTGGGAGGTTTGGTTTATTAAAAGATGAAACTACTGTGTGATTTCCTTGGGTAATTAACGGTATTAAATGAATTCTGATTTCTAGAGATGTAAAAAAGGAGATGTAATTGTTTGAACATTAAACGTTGGTTCTATGGATGGATTAGTGGCAAGTATGAGTAATAGTATAATAAGAGAAGATCCATGGTAAGAAAGAGTGAGATGATGTCGGTAGAAAATAAGGGAATTCGAGTTTTGGAGCAACGAAGGGGTAACCGGATTTCTAAAGAGTTAGCTAGAAGGAATAAGGAGTTCAACTATTAATTGGTATTATTGAGTGTAGAGAGAAAAGAAGGATAAAAGTAAGCTGAGGAAAATGTTCACCGGAGCTGTGTGATATAAAGGTAAGGAATCATCGAAATGTGTGATAGTATCACGAGGAGGTTAGCTAAAGATTATATAAGAGTTTCAGGACAACATGATTGATAATGAGTTTCGAGGAATTAAGGGAGTAAGAAGTTGGTGGAGTATTGGCACGATACGAGATATTTGGTGGAGAGTTGGATGACAATACAAATAAGATAGCATTGGGAATAATGTTGAGGTAATTTTGTGGATGGGTTTGATGTTCGTTATTTGGAATGTTAACCAAAAATAGGAGAAAAACCATGTTATTTTGATATGAGTGTAAGAGATTTGATATACGAGCAGTGGTGGCATTGTGGTGTTATCACTAGTGGTTAAGAGTGATGGTATATTGGAAAGGTAGCAATTCTAAAGAGGTTGATTTGGTAGGGACCTGATTGTTGTGTATGATTGTGAGAGGGTATAAGATGTGGTTAGATGAGGCGGATGCTATTAGTTGAATAGTGAAGGTATGGTTATATTTGGCAGGAAGTGATGGTTGTGCGAATGGGGGAATAGGTTATGAGGGGCATATGAGTTAAACTCGGGCGGCAGGTAACCTTTTTCGAGTGGTAACTTACGTGGCCAGGATTGACTAGTTGGTTGTGATTATGGGTCTATGATATGTGTAAATGTTTGTGTGAGGTTCTGACCTCACAAGAAGTGGTATGGTGTGATAATTATAAAGTTGTTTTATGAATGTTCTGTAATATATATGTTGGACACGGTAATTTAATTGAATGATATCCAAAAAGGTAATAATTTGATTGATTTGACATGGCTAGTTATAATTTTATGTGTATTGATAACACATGTGTATTCCGTGAAATGGTAGAGATGATGTTCATGAGATGCTTATCTGTCTTACCATATAATATGTTGCGTGGTGATTTAATAAAGTGGATTTGAGTATGCTGAGTCAGTATTTATGGGAATTGTATGCAGTTGTGATGTCTATCGGTGTGGTTGTGGTGCCTCGGGTGGTGATCCGGGCACGGTACATAGTGCTGTGATGCGGGTATTTTCGCACTACGGTATGGCTGTTGGTGGCGGTGTTGTGATGCCGTCACCGGTTGTGATGGAGTAGGCGGGATGATTATGATTCGAGTTTCGAAAGTACATACCAGTTATACATAGATTATTGTTTTGTTTGATGTTGCTCCCTGCGAGTTTCAGTTTGTGCAGATAGACAGTTGTCTTGTTTATTGATGTTTTCTTTACCAGGTTAAGTTGGGAATGAGGTAGAGTATGATATGATAATGGGATAGTGATATTCTGTTGATGGGACACGGTTGTGAGAGGTTGTTACAGTAATTTTGATCTTGTTTTCAGATGAGACATCGGTAGACATGGTAATGGAAAATGATTCGTGGAACATGTGTGGTAATGATCTGAAAGCGGCAGGTAGTTCATAATCTTTTGTTGAGACAGTGAGTGTAGGGTGTTGGGGGAATTAGTGTCATGTTAAGTTGTGTATGAGTTTTATGGTAATGAAAGAAAGAACTTGAGGATCTAGTGTGCGTGTACGTAACGAGTGCGGATCGTGAGTTATGCTTCTGGGAGATAGGTGCCTTACATAGAGAGGTATGTTGTTTGGCAGTAATAATGAAGAGTGGGTATGGTGATTTGCTACGAGTTTATGGTATAGGTTAGGTGCTATGCCGAATGAGTTGAGGAATGGGACATGTTTATGTATGGGAGCCTTGGATATAAGAATGGTGAGTGTTTGGTTTATAGACGGTTATCTTTGACATGTGGTGGTACAAAGGGTAATGAGATATAGATATGGTTTGGTATTAGTGAGTTACGAGGACGTAACATTTGTCTTAAGAGGAGTAGGATGCGATAAAACAGATTTTGATGGTTGTACATATGGTAATATATTCGGAAGTTGAGTCTTGATGTAGAATAAAAGATCGATTCGTGTTGTGGGTGATTTTATTAAAAGGTCATGACCGTGCTTGTAGTAGCGTGATGTTTAGGAGTGTAAGAATATTTCACTAGTGTTGACAGTTGGATGATGAGGTTACGAGTGTGAGTAAACTTCGAGGACGAAGTTCTCCTTTTAAGGGTGGTAGAATGTAACATTCCGTTTGATGTCTATGAGTGTCTTGGTATTGGATTTGATAGTTGATGATATTATGGAGCTAGCAGCATTAGGGGATGGTAGTTGGTTAGGTATGGAGTTGGTGTCGTGAGAGATATATATGTGGTAGATACGATATAGTGAGTCATGTTGTGGAAGTAAACATAGTTGGTGGAGTGGGTGTTAAGAGTTCATGTTCTATGTTCGGTCGAGTTCTTGAGTCCTTAGCTAAGTTGTTATGTCTTGGTCGAGTCAGTATGGTTGTTTTTATGTATGGGTTGAACTTCGGGGACGAAGTTCTTTTTAAGGAGGGAAGACTGTAATACTCCGTATTTATGAGTCTTTGGGTACTCTATCGAGTAGGCCTTACTCTGTCGAGTAAGGGTAAGTTGCGTTTTAGAAAAGTTTCTGACCTGTTGGGTACTCGATCGAGTAGCTAGGATACTCGATCGAGTAAGGGGGTACTCGATCGAGTACCTCGGGTACTCGATCGAGTAGCCGGTTTACGGGGGGTTTTTCTCGGGTTTTGTTAATTATGCGATTAAGATATATAATCTTTCCGTCATCATTCTAAACACTTTTACAAAAACCTAATTTACTGCTAAAGAGAGAAAGCAAGTTCATTCATCTTCTTAATCGCATTGTTAGCAAATCCCGGAGTTTGGAAGGTCAGTTCTCATCGTTGGTTATACCGTTGAGATCCTTGCATCGAGGATAAGATCTATGTACCCTTTTTGTTGTCTTTCCTTTGATTTGGTTAAACCCTAATCTAGGGATTTTGGGGTTTTTGAGTAGTATGTGATTTGGTAGCATTTGTATGTTATATGATAGGAGGAGGTTTCGTAAAGGAAGCTTTTTGACACAGCTGTAGAGACCGTCTGATAATTGTGCTTTCCAGGTAGGATTTCCTACTCAGTATTAGTCCCATAATGGGATGATTGTTGATGTGTTGAGATTGATTGTTTAATATCGTAGTTGCATTGTGACGGTTGTGATTGTGATTGTGATTGTGATTGTGATTGTGATTGGTTGTCTCTGGTTCTCGAGATGATTCTCGGCTGAGTGGAGTCACTTGCGGGAGTGGCTTCACGCCCTAGTTTCGCCCTTCGTGGAACCCGCCACGGAAGGGGATGTGCACATTAATGGACAGGGTTATCGCTCACTATGTGGAGCGGGGATTTGGTGGGTACGGCTGCGGTCCCCCACTCGCGGTCGGTCCAAAGTGGACAATCGGTGATTGAAATGATTGGAATTGGTTGGTTGTGTGTGTGTGACGATTAAGTCATCTGTTTATCTTATTGTTGATATATGTATTGAATTGTGTGATTAGTACTGACCCCGTTTAAATGTTTTAAAAACTGTGGTGATCCATTCGGGGGTGGTGAGCAGTTATTGAGCAGGTATGATATGACGCGTATGGGATAGCTGGGATGAGTCATCACGTGGCAGTTAGAAGTCTTCCACTGTGTCAGACGATGTCTAGTAGCTTTGATAGCTTTAGCAGTAGACCGTCTGAGAACCTTGTAATTCCTTTTATTAGTTTTTGTTTTGAACATGTAATCACTTAAACTTATATTATTTAAAGTTGTTTCGTTATTGTCTTATGATTATCATGCCTCGGGCAACCGAGATGGTAGTATCCTGATACCTGAGTGGTCCTGGTAAGGCACTTGGAGTATGGGGGTGTTACAGAAATTATTCAAGAGCCACAAAGAATTTTATGTCGCAAGAAACTTGAATGTTTTGTCGCAAGAAACTTGTTATGTCGCAAGAAACTGGTCTTTCTTGGCTACATGAGACGTATTCAAGAGCCACAAAGAATGTTATGTCACAAGAAACTTGAATGTTATGTCGCAAGAAACTTGTTATGTCGCAAGAAACTGGTCTTTCTTGGCTACATGAGATGTTTTGTGTAAGACGTTGTTTCTTCAAAACCTAGGAGGTTAAAGTCATCACTTGTTGAAGATGATGAATTAGTGTTACTTTTAGAAAGTAAAGAGCTTGCAACTTACAAAGAAATTGTTTGATTCAAGTTGATTACTTCTGGAAAGTAATGAACATATGACTTACATGAGAGTGTTTAAGTCACAACTCAATACAAGGCTTAGAGCCATGAAAATCCGAAATAAATTTCAAGTGAATTGTTAGATATCAAAGCTTGATTGGTAGCAAAGGGTTTTGCACTAGTTGAAATGCTTAAGTCTATTTGGATCTTCTTAGGGATTCTGTTTCAGTATGATGATATACATATAGCGAGTGAATCTAAAACCCACTTCTTCTATTAGAAGGAATGTATTCAATACATGTCTTGAGTTTTGTAAATTCTTGCAATCCTAAGATAATGTGAAACTTAAGAGAGGGTCTTAAGTAGGACATCAATGAGTTGGAATCAATGTTTTGATCATGTTATAAAACTTTTCTCGACAAGTCGAGAAGTTGTGTTTATACATGGAGTTTAGTGGGAGTTACGGTAATTTTAATTAGTCTAATATGTGGATGACATATTGATCATTGGGAATGATTTAAGACTTGGAGTTATATAATACATCTTTAATATCCAGATTTATGTAGATAAATCCACATGATATTAGCGTCAAATAAGAAGTCTTATGTTGATAAGATTCATGATTAGTTCAATCAAGTTGAACATATTTGATTGATTCCATTTGCTTCCGCTGCCGGATCAATTAAATAAGTAATGATGTATAACACTTCATATACTTTGAGTATATTGAATTGTTTCAAAATCGAATTTAAGTAATAGTTACCAAGTAGCCATATAGATTATCCTTAAGTGCTTGTAGAAGCATTAAGGATGGAAAGTTAAATGTTTTTGATGCAATTAACTAATTTGTGTAAGGGTATTACACAAATGACAATTGACAATTGAGATTGCGAAAGGTTTCAGACAAAACCATATTCAAAACATGTGAAGATGGTTAAGGAACCATTGTGGCTATGTTATTTAAGAAATGGATTTGTTAGAATCGTTTTAAGCAATAAAGAACAATGAGGATGATCACAACGGAAATTGAGTACACTTGCAATCATGAGATGTGCAAGAGGATGGATCCCGCACACTGTGAAAACAGTGGGAGCTATTCTAAGGCTAGAGAGTTTATCTCTAGATTGGATCTAGACACGTACTCAGAAAGTTTTGTAATGCAAATGTATACATTACAAAGGAAAACGAGTATGTAGTAAGGTTGAGTAAGGTACAAGAAGTTGATAAAACCTACTAACCAAAGCCTTCTCATAGGCTTTACATGATGAGTCATGTCATATGTCATTTCAATTGCATTGAGATGAACAACTACATATAAGATGAAAATTGATTATAAAAATATGAAGTAGTAATCAGGTATTGACTATTCATATGAGATAATCACATTTGTCGTTCGAGTTTTTTAAATCTAAAAAAAAACTCCTTTTATACTTGGTTACATCCAAACGGGTTGTAGAGACAATATTGAACCCCGTTAAAGTGAACCCGAATTAACATAGTATTCGCCCATAGTCACTTGTATGAGGTGACGTCTCGAAGTGACTAGAGTGTGATGCGATTGATGGCAAGTTCAGGGCCATACAGTCATGTGAGATGACTAGTCGATCACATAGGAAGACTGTTAGGAACACTTTGTCGGGCAGTGACCGCTTATAAAGTTCTAGCAAATTTATATAGCCTGGTCGTGGCGAGAGCTACTATAGTATTCTAATGAGTCGATTCTTTTGACTAAAGACTGTTCGCCTAAGATGGCACAGTTTCAGATTAGCTTTGATTTATGTTACTACGACCCTCGTAAATGGGGTCAAATGGGCATATTTTGGGTTATGATGGCTGTGGCTAGTCGAAGGGAATAAGTGCGATAGGATTTGTCCACCCCCTTGTAAGGGTTAAAACAATATCTCAGGGCCACTCGAGGAGTAATGAACTGGAAATGCGTGGCCACGCTCGGAAGGTATCTATGGTAAATGATTCCGGTCAATCGGTTATTCTCCCGATCGAGGAAACCACTCTCGATATGATCACTTGCAAGTACGACCTGAAAGACACCTTGCATTGAGTGGGAGATAGTAATAGGACAAGAGAATTGGTGACGCACACTTGTCGAGGACAAGTGGGAGATTGTTGGAATATGTGTCCTCCGACAATAATGCGATCACAATTGTCGATCATATTGATCACATATTTAAATCTCATAACAAGAATGCGAAAGGGATGATACATTACATATATAGTCAACTGGTCCAAACATATCGGTAATGATTGGCTGGCTAGAGTTTGACATTACTGTCGTGCGACGATGGTGATCAATTGATCCCTTTAGGTCACACCTAAAGGACGATTCCCTTAATTGAAAAAAAAGGTTAATTAATTGTATGTCGATACAGATTAATTAATTCCTTAAAATTGAACAAATTATTATCATAAGAGAGAAAATGACATCTTATTATAATGTGATTAAATAAGATTTTATTTAGTAATTTAAGAAGTTATATTACTAAAATTAATCGGTGTTTGCGAAACACGCGAGATGAGAATGATAAGTTAGTCATAATTACAAGATGTTGTGAAGTATACTAACTAGTATTTAAATGACCATTTTATGTGAAAGTAATTTTGAATTACTAGTCAATTTGTTAAATGTGATTTATTTAATTTGTAAATGATATTTAATTTGTTAAATATGCATTTTAAATTAAAACATGACATAAGACATGTCACATGTCACATGACATACAATTGTACAATTGACAAAAATAAAATGGACTCCATATTACACATAATAACCGAAATATTGGTGCGCAATTTTAGAAGTCTTGTCCTATTCATTTGTCTTATTCATTTGTCTATGACATTTGATAGTGACTTGACTATGATAAAGCCTTACACTAATTAGTCTTGTGAAGACAAAAAGGAAAAGAAAAAGGGTCCTATAAAACTCTAAACCCACCGGTTTTTGTGTAACAATTTTGAGAGATTTTTCTCAATTATTATTCATTCTCTCATGTTTTATGAAAAACAACACACTCTCTCCTGTTCTTCATAAAAATTATTTTTATGAATCTAATTTGTACAAATCAATCACTAATAATACTAGTAGTAGTATATGAGTATTAGTAATCGATTTGAAGGTAAACCACATTACAAATATCTAGTACATATTATTTTGTGGGATTTTGGGATAGTCTTGGGTGCTACTTATTGGAGGGCTTCTATTTTTGAAGTCATGGAAGATCATCCTAATGTATTTTCTAGCTCAAGAACAAATGAAGGTAGGAGACCTTCATTTGTGCCCATTTGACCGAATTTTTGATGGTGAGAAAACGATTTTCTTATCCCTTGTTATTTAGTTTGCATGCATAAGATTAACAATTTATTTTATGACTAAATAAATTAATTCATATGTGAATATGTAAATTAATGAGATTGTGTTTTCTAACAATTTCCATGAAAAGAAGCTCAGATCTCTTTTGAGAAAGTATGGTATTCAGCATAGAACCGGTTTGGGATACCATCCTCAAACAAGCGGTCAAGCTGAAGTTTCAAATAGAGAGATCAAGCAAATTCTGGAGAAGGTTGTTAACAAAACTCGTTAGGATTGGAGCATGAAGCTTGATGACACGCTTTGGGCTTATAGGACGGCCTATAAGACTCCCATAGGAGCCTCTCCTTACAAGCTAGTCTATGGAAAGGCATGCCATTTGCCAATCGAGTTAGAGTACAAAGCCTTTTGGGCAATCAAAGCTCTCAACCTTGATCTCAAGTTAAGTGGCCAAAAGAGGATAATGCAAATTCAAGAGTTGAAGGAATTCCGACTACAATCCTACGAAAATGCAAAGATCTACAAGGAAAGAACCAAATTGCTTCATGACAAGAGAATTAGGCAAAAAGCTTTGCATAAAGGAGACAAATTCCACTTATTCAACTCCCGATAACGAATTTTTCCCGGGAAGTTAAACTCAAGATGGATGGGTCCCTATGTAATCACCGAGGTAGGAAAGTATCGAGACTTTGAGATAAAGTCGGAGGATGGAAACAAGTTCAAGCTAAGAATGAGCAATTAGCACCTTGAACACCAAACCCTAATATACAAGCTAGCCACTATCTTCAACTATATACGAGTCTCCAAACTCGTCTTCTAAATCTTCACCTAAATAAACAATAAAAACACAATTATAAGCACTATAATCAAAACCCTAAAAATGGTGGATAAAATAAATTTAGGGCAATTGAATTTAAAACATACTAGGATGTTGGAAATGAAGAGAGGATTCCAAATATGTAATCCTTATGAAATTTGGAGTAGAAATGAGTAAATTATGATGAAAATTAGCTTAGAAAGCTTAGGTTTAATTATGAAAATGGTGTTTTAAGTTTAGAATGCTTTAGAATGTTCAAGGAGAATGATGTTGGAAAAGAAAAATCAAAAGGGAAGGAGGGGGAAGGAGGGTGCCGCCCAAAAGGAGGAGAAGAGCGGGATTTTTGGCGGAATTTCATTAGTCAGTTTTGGCTCGTTTCGACGATAATTAGAACCGTTCGTCAAATGCAAATTCCGACCATGCCAAAGTTCTTAAACACGAGATTACAAGAAGATTGAGTACTTATATGACCCATTTCCAAAATCGTTTGCCCAATTTTCACAAGAATTGCCATTTTCCACGATATACCCTTATTTCGAAATAAAAGGTTTTGACACGGTTTAAACTATTTTTAAACATTTCGAAACTATCAAAATAAATACTTTACTTCAAAATATAATAGAATTATATTTCATTGAATTATTATTACTTCAGATACATTAATATTAAATTCAACTTGATTAATAAATTACTTCCGCAATATAATAACGGTCCGAAATTACGGGGTGTTACAATCACCCCTCCTTTTAAAAAGTTTCGTCCTCGAAACTTAGAAGGAGAAATTATAGTAATCAACAACTTAATAATATAATCATAAGAAAAATATACTGTGACACCCTCTTTTTTTAGCGTTAAATAAACAAGTAAATTCTACAGAAAAACTGACAGGATATGTTTGTAATTGGTTCAACTAGATAAAACCTGTAATTTTAAAAAATTTTCTAAACCATTCACAAACATTTCCAAATGAAGAGTGCCAAAACCTGCAAATACTAACAAACTAATTTACATAACATTGCTAAAGTTGCGAGAATAAAGTGATACAAACCAAAGTAAAAGAGGGAGACATATGTCCCTCCAAAATATAACACAACCATATGTTTAAAGGTTTACTACAAAATATAACCAAACTAGGTCCAAGGTTCTTTTGCTCGCTAGCTCGTCCATGTACCCCATCTAAACATCATCAACCTGTCAATCGCATTTTATACAAACACGAAAGCCACAATTCAGTGGGGAGTAACTTCGAGTCCTCCTAGCCACGAAATGTCATATTTAATGTAACATGTAAACAACATCATAAATAATTTAATTATCGAGTATTCTAACATATGAACACTAAACTGACCAATTTAAGCTATCATGTGAAACATATAACAAACGGTAATCCAAACTTTATCAATTGTAACCGGCTTGCATCTCACCTATTACAATTCATAAAATCACCATACAAGAAAGGACAATATATCAAAGACAGGCATAAGTTCTTAGCACAGTCAATAGTCACTCTGTAACTCGAGTCTATACCACGAGGTAGGGAAGGTAATCGAACCGGTATCCTGGCTCAGAGGTTCTATTAAAACATGGCCAAGACACAACACAACCCTAGTCCTAAATCTGCGCAGACCTAGACATGCGGATATACACCACCGCACCCAAGACCCATTATTTTATAAAACCATGTGAGTACCCTAAGGAGTCCACCAAAGGGTTGGCTAGTACTTAAGCTGACCACTTACTCTCAAAATAAGTAAAGAGGTCATGCCCCAACTTGGATATAAACCCACCAAGTCAGGAACACAGAGGCTATTAAGCAGTGAACATACACTCGTCAAAGACTATAAAGACCTATCTATGACAAACACAACAACCTGCAAGAAGTATTCAATACCAATTCCATTTCAAGCAATATTAACAATATTAAAGGTTTCAGGGAATCTAGGGCCGTTTCTACAATATAAGAACCCATTCAAACCAACCAACAACACATGTGAAATAAAAACATAATAAATGGCCTAAAACAAGAATAAGGCCGATTATCCAATTCACACAATAATTTCATCCAACCGAATTTTTACCCGCAACCCCAGCCCTGTGACAGGTACGGGTTCAATCGCGGCTGACCAATCACACAATTGACTGACATCGATTCAGTCAAAGGGACTAAGGGCTCAGTTTTCGGCATAATCATCCAAACATTGCAATTATCGCTATAAAATTCATTTCAAGCCTATTCATTACAATTTCATATCATAACCTATCCTAACATGTGCAAACTACCAATATAAGCATGATTTTACCATCAACATTATATTTACTACTAACATTATGAAGGAAATGTAGATCTATATATACATATTTAACATACTCATATATGTCTAATAATTTGTCATAAATTAAAACGGATCTTATGCATGCAAACAATATAATAAAATAGAGGAGAAATCATGTCCTTACATTGTAGATTTCGGTTTAAAGGGCACAAGAGAGATCACCTTTCTCTCTTGTTCTTGAGCTTATCCTTATGGAAGAACAAGGATCTAAGCATAAGATCTCTCCCCAAGCTTTATACCCAAGGCTTTCACTTAATTTGATTAATATTACAAGAACTAGTATAATATTAATGTGGTAGAAAAATTGAACCAAAAACATTTATAAACACATAAATGTTTCGGTTTTATGGAGGAAGAAGAAGAGAGGTTTTTGTCTCTCTAGAATTCTATATTTTGGATAAGTAAAAGAATGAAAACCTCACTAACACATTTTAGTGTAATATTAGGTAAAATTGGATGAAAAACCAATGATGGTTTTCACATCAAAAACCGGGTGGAGGGGGGTTTATTGGGTAGCCAATGCATGCATACATTTGTCTTCACAATGTTTAGTAGGCTTGCATGGCTACTAAAGCATGTAATGATTGTGTTTACCACTTAATAAAACAACCACAATATTAGCTTAAACCTCCTCTTATTTTCGGCACATATGTTAATATGGTATCCATATTATTTTTGTCAATTGTAAATATGTCACATGTCATATGTGACATAAATTTGTTATGTATTTTTAACATATTAAAAATCAACGTATTAATAAAAATACGTCACATACAAAAATCGACTTAGTAATTTCATAATTACTTGTGCCAAAATATTTTTACCATTTATAAATTACAACCGATTGTATTTATAACAATTCATTCAAATTTAATTGTTACATTAAACAATTACTTCATCCGAGTAATGAAACAATTCGATTACTCAGACCGTATCTCATTTAATCACATTTCAATATGATACGTAAATTTTACTTCCAAAATCGTCCGTCAATTTTCAAGTAATTTAATTAACTCGTAACATTATACGATCAATTAAATAATCAATTAAGAGTATTGCCCTTTAGGTATGACCTAGGGGTCAACTGATCACCACCGTCACACACGACAAAGAATGTCAAACTCTAGTCAGCCAATCATTACCGATATATGTTGACCAGTTGACAGTAACAATATTACTTCCCAATTGTATTCTTAAAATGAGATTTAATAATGATATTTAAATCATGTGATCGCACCATTGTTGAGGACACATTTCCCAACAATCTCCCACTTGTCCTCGACAAGTGTGCGTCACCAATTCTCTTGTCCTATTACTATCTCCCACTCAATGCAAGGTGTCTTTCATGTCGTACTTGCAAGTGATCATATCAAGAATGGTTTCCTCGATCCGAGAATAACCGATTGACCGGATTTATCCACTGGATACCTTCCGAGCGTGGCCACGCATTTCGATTCATTACTCCTCGAGTGGCCCTGAGATATTGTTATAACCCTGACAAGGGGATGGACAATTCCTATCGCACTCATTCCCTTCGACTAGCCACACCATCATAACCCAAAATATGCCCATTTGACCCCATTTACGAAGGTCGTAGTAACACAAATCAAAGTTAATCAAAATCGTGCCATCTTAGGTGAATAGTCTTTAGTCAAAAGAATCGACTCATTAGAATACTATAGCAGCTCTCGCCACGACCAGGCTATATAAATTTGCCGGAACTCTATAAGCGGTCATTAGGCCCGACAAAAAAGTTCCTAACATCAACTAGTCATCTCACATGACTCTATGGCACTTGAACTTGCCATCAATCGCATCACACTCTAGTCACTTCGAGACGTCACCTCATACAAGTGACTATGGGCGAATACAATGCTAATCCGTGTTCACTTTAACGGGGTTCAATTGTCTCTACAACCCGTTTGGATGTAACAAAGTATAATAAAAGAGTTTTAAAGTAAAACTCGAACGACAAATGTGATTATCACATATGAATAGTCAATGCCTGATTACTATTTCATATTCTATAATCTAATTTGATCTTGTATGTAGTTGTTCATTTCAATTCAATTGAAATGACATGACTTATCATGTTTAGCCTTTGAGAAGGCTTTGGTTAGTAGGTTTTATCAACTTCTTGTACCTTACTCAACCTTACTACATATTCGTTTTTCCTTTGTAATGTATATATTTGCATCACAAAATTTTCTGAGTACGTGTCGAGATCCAATCAAGACATAGGCCCTCTTAGCCTAAGAATAGCTCCCACTGTTCTTACAAAGTGCGGACTCATCCTCTTGCACATCTCATGATTGCAAGTGTACTCAATTTCCGTTATAAATATCTCTCATTGTTCTTTATTGCCTAGAACGATTCTAGAAAATCTACTTCTTAATTATCATAGCCACAATGGTATCTTAACCATCCTAATGTGTTTTGATTATGGTTTTGTCGGAAACCATGCGCAACCTCAATTGTCAATTGTCACTTGTGTAACACTCTTTACACAAAATTGCATCATAAACACTTTGCTTTACTTCCTTAATGCTTCTGCATGCACTTAAGGGTAATCTTTATGGCGTACTTGGCAAAGATTACTTAAATTCGATTTTGAAAACAATTCATCATACTCAAAGTATATGAAGTGTTATACATCATTTCCTATTTAATTGATTCGCAGCGGAAGCAAATGGAATCAATCAAATATGTTCAATTTAATTGAACTAGTCATGAATCTTATCAACATAAGACTTCTTACTGACGCTAATATCATGTGGATTTATCTTCATAAATCCGGATATTCAAGATGTATTATAATACTCCAAAAGTCTTAAATCATTCTTGATGATCAATATGTCATCCACATATTGGACTAATTAAAATTTCCGTAACTCCCACTAAACTTCATGTATAAACACAACTTCTCGATTTATCGAGAAATGTTTTATCACATGATCCAAAATGTTGATTCCAACTCATTGATGTCCTACTTAAGACCCTCTCTTAAGTTTCACATTATTTTAGGATTGCAAGAATCTTCAAAACTCAAGACATGTATTGAATACATTCCTTCTATTGAAGAAGTGGGTTTTAGATTCACTCGCTATGTATTTCATAACCTCATGATGAAACACAATCCCTAAGAAGATCCAAATAGACTTAAGCATTTCATTTGGTGCAAAACCCTTTGCAACCAATCAAACTTTGAAATTTGTCTTTATTAGTGCAAAACCCTTTGTCACTAATCAAGCCTTTTATTTCGGACTTTTATGGCTCTAAGCCTTGTATTGAGTTGTGACTTAACCAATCTTATGTAAGTCATATGTTCATTACTTTCTAGAAGTAATCAATTTGAATCAAACGAATTTCTTTGTAAGTTATAAGCTCTTTACTTTCTTAAAAGTAACATGAATTCATCATTTTTAACAAGTGACGAATTTTAACCTCCTAGGTTTTGAAGAAACAATGTCATACACAAAACGTCTCATGTAGCCAAGAAAGACCAGTTTCTTGCGACAACGTTTTACACAAAACATCTCACGTAGCCAAGAAAGACCAGTTTCTTGCGACATAACATCTTTGAGGCTCTTTCAATAATTTCTCCCACTCTGTCTTCTAAAAATAAACTTGTATTTTAGAAAGACAGCTTCATGAGCCGCAAACCCGTCGTACTCGTGAAAATAGAAAGGGAAAAATGAGCATTTGTTTCTTGTGAGAACTTACAAGCATGGTACCCTTACCATTTCATATCTCATATGATTCGTTTTAGTGGAAAAATAATTTAGACAAAATGATAAAATCCCAAAAGAATCAAGTAACTCAAAGTAACTTGATTGAAGTCCAAACCATATCGAATAGCGTTTGATTTCTTATCCAATCACACATTATTTCATAATGCGTGCTAAGAGAGATTAACTTGTGATATTAGATCACATTTTCATTGCTTATATCAAAGTCTTCACTTTGATAATCCCATCACGACTAAATCGTGATTTCTTTAACTCTTTAAACTTCTTTAAAGATTTTCTATTTACCTTATTAAGTTAACACATTAGCGTCAACTTAAATCGTTGGTAAAAGAGAATGATCAACCTATTATGGATCAATGATTTATAACCTCGATCTCCTTTTCAACAAAAAGGCACGAGACATCTTGCTTTGAATACAAGATACGCGTATACCATTAACAATCTAGTGGTTTCAAGAGTACTCGATAACTCTTTGCGTTCATCATTCCAAAATATTAAGGTTTAATCTTGGGTTACCAATTTGAGTCTTGCATCATCTTCATGATATATTATTCTAGTTTGGTTTAGAATATAATCACCTTGATGATGGGCTAGCCATACATCAAATCATGGTGTATATGGTCACAAAAGTGAAACCTCTTTTGTATCTTTAACAAATTGTATTCTTATTTAGAGTTTATGTACTTAATAGTCACAATTAAGTACAACTCCAAACCCGAAAACTAGATTTAGTACACAATGACTCTATCTCTTGACTTCATTGTTGCTAGTCGTCATATTCTAATCATCCTATGTATCAAACATAATGATGAAAACCACCACCGGTTTCTAATATTGACGAAGTAATACTAGCAAAATTTATGTTTAATCAAATAAACATTCAACGAAGAAGGTCCCATTAGATGTCCCACAACTAACTTGTTGATTCTTCAATAATTGGGGTAGTTTCCTTTCTCGTGTCCAACATTTAAGACAATGGAAACTTATCGGTCGGGATTGATAGGTTTAGTATCGTCATTCTCAACAACTTTACCTTTAACATTACCTTGTATCAATTCCATTATAATCTTTACTTCTTGAACCTCGTCCTCATCTTAACGGTTTAAGAGAATGCTCCCACTCATTTCAATGAGTCTTTGCTTTGAGAAGCAAAATTGAATTCATGAAGAACACTCTTCATTTGTTCGTTTTAGTCTTAAAAACTTTCATTGAGGTGGTTGCGTTATTTTGGTCAATTACGAATTCTTGACAAAACTAATTACCAAAATAATTTATCGCTTCAAGGTACTTAATTCAATTAAGTATATGAATAACAATCCATTCTAAGTAGATGTGTTAGTCAAGAATCAAAAACCTGTTTGATAATGAATAACTTTAATCTATACTCTTTACAAGAGATCCTTAGCAATGGTTCATTTGAGGTTTTTAGAAGCAAAATTCAAATTTGTCTCTAGTTACGATGTTTTAATGGAGATTTTGAAAAATCGAAATGATATCGTATATGAATTGTGGCAAAGAAATAGAACAATATAAAAACGGAATAGTGGAAAACTTAACATTTATCGTTTTATAAATACTTGAAATAACAAGTATAGCATTTACATAGTGACCTCTACCCAACTATGATAAATGATTCCAAGACCCAAATTCATATTGACTTAGGCACGGGGTAGCCGATTCAACCTTTATCAATATAACTCGGTGGATTAACCTTTTAATCGATTCTACTTTTAGAACTCTTGGTCGATAAAATTACTCTAATGTTTATCTATAGCCCAAAACACATCAACAAGGGCACGGGGTAGCCGATGCAACCCTTATCAATAACTTTTGTTGAGTTCAATCCAAATTTCGAATAAATGTGTCCATTATCCAAACCCACATTAACTTAGGCACGGGGTAGCCGATGCAACCTTCATCAACATGAATTCGGTGGATTGACATTTATCACCCACTTCCCCTACGTAACAAGGTTTGTACCCCGGGGTAGCCGAGCGCACTCCCTCGCGAAATAGGTTTTCATGGTTTCTACTATTTGGTAAGGCTATGTCTCAATTAATTGTTTTAGCGAGAGGTCATGTCAATTTATTATCTATCACGTTTTAAGTGAACTAAAGCGGTGAACTACGATAATTCGAATTGACACGGTCGATAAACTCGATAAGATAAGGATGCATGTTTTAGTTATGGCGATTTAGCGATGCATGTGACATAAAATAAAATGCAAGCATAAAAATAAATAAATCCTAGTATGGCCTTTCCTAAAATAGAAAAACTCTTAAACTATTACATATTCGAAACCAACTCCATTGGTCCCTTGAACTTCGGTTGTGGCACGCATCTCGAGGTAACACCGTCTTTATGTATCGCCATTCTTGAAGAAATCCGTCTTTTGAAACTCCGGAATGAATAAAATTACATAATAAATTACATAATTTCCTATTATACATTTGTAACTAAAATAAAATAAATCTATTAAATTACAAAACGGTGATACGAGATCACAATAAAATTACAACCGAATCGATATTCCCATACATTTCGGAAATACCAATTAAAATCTAAGGCCATACTAAGTAAAATTACATAATTCAAAATTACATAAATTAAAATTATGACAATCATAAAGGAAAAATGCAGCATTATAATATGTATGAACATGCTCAATTTTTATGCTAAATCGCCTTTTAATTAGCCAATATCGTATATTACTCGGTTTTTAGCGATTTGCGTGATTTCAACATTTTATAATCACAAAAATACATAAACTCATATTTATGCATAAGTTAATTACCCTAACCTCTTAGGACTCAAAATATAGTCTTCACTAATAATTTTGACCATAATTAACTTTTATTTACAAAATTGTTCATAAATGGACCAAAATTACAAAAATAAGCTATTAAACTTCAAATAAATCACAAAATTTCAAATAAATTCAAAATTTGAAATTTAAATTCATGAACATTCTGGAAAAATTCCATGACACTCATAATGTTCAAAATCTTAGGTTAAAAATTTCGAAAATTTTCCGGAAAAACAATGTTGCGGTTTATCGATATTTAATAAAATAATCATAAAAACATGGAAAAATTATTTTCATTAACTTTTCAATTTTAGATCTGAAAAATACAATAAAATGCAACATTAGACGTTTTTCCTAAGTCATAGAATATTTTATTAATTTTCACTAATAATGTCACTATTTATGTCATTTTTCTTCAAAAATTCATAAATCATGCTAAAAGACTTCTTTATAGCCAATTATTTTACACACATCTTGTAAAATTGCATGTGACAACATATAAATTTTCTATGACCAGATTCGAAATTTAACTCATATTAACCTATTTTTCTCTTAAATCCATATTTAATAATGAAAAATTCATTTTTCGAGCATAACAAGTGCAAAAATTATGAAAAATTACAGGTTATCTCAAAATAATATATGTGATAACATATCCAAATAACAACTTAAAATTCGAAGTATAGCTAATTTTCGACCAAAAATGACATTTTTACTCATAAAATCACATTTAAATGCCATTATAGTAAATTATGAACAATAAAAATCCGAAAAATTAACCAAAATATCCTAAAACACTTTAGGACCAGAAATATTAACATGCATGTAATTATTTCGTGATATATCATAATAACACAAATTTTACAAGTTTTATTTTGTTATTCATATAACTCGGAAAAACTTTTAACCAATTTGCATGCAAACAACCGTGGCGCTCTGATACCAATTGAAGGAAATGTAGATCTATATATACATATTTAACATACTCATATATGTCTAATAATTTGTCATAAATTAAAACGGATCTTATGCATGCAAACAATATAATAAAATAGAGGAGAAATCATGTCCTTACATTGTAGATTTCGGTTTAAAGGGCACAAGAGAGATCACCTTTCTCTCTTGTTCTTGAGCTTATCCTTATGGAAGAACAAAGATCTAAGCATAAGATCTCTCCCCAAGCTTTATACCCAAGGCTTTCACTTAATTTGATTAATATTACAAGAACTAGTATAATATTAATGTGGTAGAAAAATTGAACCAAAAACATTTATAAACACATAAATGTTTCGGTTTTATGGAGGAAGAAGAAGAGAGGTTTTTGTCTCTCTAGAATTCTATATTTTGGATAAGTAAAAGAATGAAAACCTCACTAACACATTTTAGTGTAATATTAGGTAAAATTGGATGAAAAACCAATGATGGTTTTCACATCAAAAACCGGGTGGAGGGGGGTTTATTGGGTAGCCAATGCATGCATACATTTGTCTTCACAATGTTTAGTAGGCTTGCATGGCTACTAAAGCATGTAATGATTGTGTTTACCACTTAATAAAACAACCACAATATTAGCTTAAACCTCCTCTTATTTTCGGCACATATGTTAATATGGTATCCATATTATTTTTGTCAATTGTAAATATGTCACATGTCATATGTGACATAAATTTGTTATGTATTTTTAACATATTAAAAATCAACGTATTAATAAAAATACGTCACATACAAAAATCGACTTAGTAATTTCATAATTACTTGTGCCAAAATATTTTTACCATTTATAAATTACAACCGATTGTATTTATAACAATTCATTCAAATTTAATTGTTACATTAAACAATTACTTCATCCGAGTAATGAAACAATTCGATTACTCAGACCGTATCTCATTTAATCACATTTCAATATGATACGTAAATTTTACTTCCAAAATCGTCCGTCAATTTTCAAGTAATTTAATTAACTCGTAACATTATACGATCAATTAAATAATCAATTAAGAGTATTGCCCTTTAGGTATGACCTAGGGGTCAACTCGATCACCACCGTCACACATGTACGAAAGAATGTCAAACTCTAGTCACCAATCATTACCGATATATGTTGACCAGTTGACAAAGAATAATATTACTTCCCAATTGTATTCTTAAAATGAGATTTAATAATGATATTTAAATCATGTGATCGCACCATTGTTGAGGACACATTTCCCAACACATTATTCATTTCAAAAGATTACCCATATGTTACTTATACTAAATATACCATTAATAAACCCGAAACGACGAACAACGCATGAAAAATCGCGAAAACAAGCAACGGGCCGACCCGGACCAACCAACCTGTGGTCGCCAAGGCCTCGCACGGGCTCTGGCCGGCCAATCGGGCCGCCACCCCAATCCCTCCGTTTCTCCATTTTTGTTCATTTTAACATCGTTTTAAGCATCAATTAATCATTCCCATTTCATTTCCATACTAATATGTGAACTTATACTTACAAAAGACATGAATTCAACCCATATTTTCATGTGAAATAAACCACTCAAATAACATTCACAAAATCATACAAGAAAACAAAGAATGTGACATTTATTCGTCGAGTAACTCGAAACACGTTACCTTTAGCTAAGAATGAGCAATTAGCACCTTGAACACCAAACCCTAATATACAAGCTAGCCACTATCTTCAACTATATACGAGTCTCCAAACTCGTCTTCTAAATCTTCACCTAAATAAACAATAAAAACACAATTATAAGCACTATAATCAAAACCCTAAAAATGGTGGATAAAATAAATTTAGGGCAATTGAATTTAAAACATACTAGGATGTTGGAAATGAAGAGAGGATTCCAAATATGTAATCCTTATGAAATTTGGAGTAGAAATGAGTAAATTATGATGAAAATTAGCTTAGAAAGCTTAGGTTTAATTATGAAAATGGTGTTTTAAGTTTAGAATGCTTTAGAATGTTCAAGGAGAATGATGTTGGAAAAGAAAAATCAAAAGGGAGGGAGGGGGAAGGAGCGTGCCGCCCAAAAGGAGGAGAGGAGCGGGATTTTTGGCGGAATTTCATTAGTCGGTTTTGGCTCGTTTCGACGATAATTAGAACCGTTCGTCAAATGCAAATTCCGACCATGCCAAAGTTCTTAAACACGAGATTACAAGAAGATTGAGTACTCATATGACCCATTTCCAAAATCGTTTGCCCAATTTTCACAAGAATTGCCATTTTCCACGATATACCCTTATTTCGAAATAAAAGGTTTTTACATGGTTTAAACTATTTTTAAACATTTCGAAACTATCAAAATAAATACTTTACTTCAAAATATAATAGAATTATATTTCATTGAATTATTATTACTTCAAATACATTAATATTAAATTCAACTTGATTAATAAATTACTTCCGCAATATAATAACGGTCCGAAATTACGGGGTGTTACAATCACCCCTCCTTTTAAAAAGTTTCATCCTCGAAACTTAGAAGGAGAAATTATAGTAATCAACAACTTAGTAATATAATCATAAGAAAAATATAAGTATTTTTTTCAATGAAACGGTGATACTCTTGTTGATCAGACAAGAACATCCACATTTCATATCAAAATATAAAAATATTTCTACACCAATAAATGAGAAAACCCATTATTGGGACGTCTCCACTAACGAGATTTAACACTCATTAATGTTAAAACCATTAAAAATCATAAAAGCATTTTCAAAATTTTAGTTTAAAGTTCTATAATAAGAATAATATCATTACTAATTATGATTAAATACGGCTTAGTAACGCGGAAAAAGAGTAAGAAAAAGGAATACCTTACGAGAATAATTCAGGATATTTAGCTAACATAGAAGCTTCAGTCGCCCAAGTCTCTTCTTCGACATTTCCACAACGCCAAAGAACACGGACTAGAGGTACAACTTTGCTCCTAAGTTGCTTGTTGGCTTTTTCGAGAATCCGGATTGGCCTTTCTTCAACCGCCAAGTTAGGCTCCAATTCAGGATTCTCTTCTTGGATGATATGGCTAGGGTCACTAATGTACTTCCTCAACTGAGAAACATGGAAGACATTGTGAACCTTGCTCAGATTTGAGGGCAATTCTAAACGGTAAGCAGCAGGACCAATCTTTTCAATCACCCTAAAGGTCCAATATATTTAGGGCTCAACTTCCCTTTTACGCCAAACCGTTTCACCCCTTTCATAGGTGACACTTTAAGGAATACTTGATCATCAACCTCAAAAGAAAGTGGTCGACGACGGACATCAGCATATGATTTTTGACGGTCCTGAGCGGCTTTCATCCGCTCCCGAATGATTTTAACTTGTTCAATGGACTCGGTCACCAAATCAGGTCCTATCATTGGAACATTTTGGGTTTGATCCCAACAAACTGGAGTACGGCATTTTCTACCGTACAGAGCTTCATATGGTGCCATTTTAATGGAGGCTTGATAGCTGTTGTTGTAAGAGAACTCAACCGAGGGTAAACATTTCTCCCAGGAAGTTTGGAAATCTAGGGCACAGGCACGAAGAAGATCCTCTAAAGTTTGAATTGTTCTCTCGGTTTGACCATCAGTGGCGGCGTGAAAATCAGTGCTCATCAATAGTTTACTACCCAAGGCCTCCTGTAACGCAGTCTAGAAACGAGAACAAAATCAAGGGTCCCGATCTAAAACTATATCTTTAGGAACCCCATGATAGCGCACTACCTCCTCCACATAGACACGAGCTAGAACTTCTAATCTCCAGGTCTCTTTGATGGGAATAAACCGAGCACACTTAGTCAATCGGTCCACAACCACCCAAACAACATTCTTTCCAGTGGAAGTCCTGGGTAAAGCCATCACAAAATCCATGGAAATAGACTCCCATTTCCAAAGAGGAACATCCAAGGGTTGAAGCAAACCCCCGGGCTTTTGATGCTCTATCTTTACTTTCTGGCAGGTGAGGCATTTACTGACATACTCCATAACTTCAATCTTCATCCTAGGCCACCAGAATTGTAATCTCAAATCTTTGAACATTTTGGTACCTCCCGGATGAACGGAGTAAGGAGAGAGGTGTGCTTCATCAAGAATTCTTTTTCTCAAATTAGCTACCCCCGGAACATAGATTCTACCATGATAACGAAGATACCCATCATCATCATCAATCTTACAATCCTTAGCTTGCCCAAGTTGAATTTTAGCTCGAATGGATTTGAAAGTAGGATCATCGGGAAGGCAAGCACGGATCTCACGGTAGAAGTCAGGTTCGGCTGTCATGGCATTAAGATGATTAGAGCCCCTTTTTACAAGGCTTATTCCCAATTTTTGAAGTTCTAAAGCAAGTTCAGGAGGTAATTCCCGAAAATAATTCAAAGAATGACAAGAATTTCTGCTAAGAGCATCAGCCACCATATTAGCTTTTCCTTCGTGATAAATTAGGTCGGCATCATAATCATTCACCAATTCCAACCATCTTCTTTGCCTCATGTTCAGATCTTTTTGGGTAAAGAGGTATTTTAGGCTTTTGTGGTCGGTGTAGATTTTGCAATGGACTCTAATGAGGTAGTGTCTCCAAATCTTCAAAGCATGGACCACCGCAGCTAATTCAAGATCATGAGTCGGGTAGTTAACTTCATGAACTATAAGCTGTCGAGAGGCATACGCAATGACTTTCCCTTTTTGCATCAAGACACAACCTATACCATGCTTAGAAGCATCACAGTAAACATCAAAGTCCACTCCTTCTTCAGGTAAGGTCAACACCGGAGCGGTAGTCAACCTCTTTTTCAATTCCTGGAAGGCATTTTCACACTCCTCGGACCACACAAATTTAGACTCTTTCTTCAAAGAATCGAGTCATCGGCCTAGCAATCTTTGAAAAATCCTTCACAAACCGCCGATAGTAACCCGCCAAGCCAAGGAAACTACGGATTTCAGAAACATTGGTCGGACTTTTCCAATTAACAACGGCTTCGATTTTGGCAGGATCTACCATAACGCCCTCTTTCGAAATGACGTGCCCAAGGAAGGTCACTTTAGGTAACCAAAATTCACATTTAGAGAATTTAGCATACCATTTTTTCACGGCGCAGAATCTCCAAAATAGCCCGAAGGTGTTTGGCATGTTCTTCTTCAGATTTAGAATAGATCAGGATGTCATCAATGAACACTACAACGCATTTGTCAAGGTGTTCTCTGAAAGTACGGTTCATCTGATCCATGAATACTGCTGGAGCATTGGTCAATCCGAATGGCATCACTGTAAACTCGAAATGACCATATCTCGTGCAAGGCGGTTTTAGGAATGTCGACTTCTCGACGAATCGATGATAGCCCGAACGAAGGTCAATTTTAGAAAAAGTGGAAGCACCTCGGAGTTGGTCGAAAAGATCATCAATTCTAGGAAGAGGATATTTATTCTTGATAGTAACCCGGTTAAGTTCACGATAATCTATGCATAACCGCATAGATCCATCCTTCTTCCTTACAAAGAGAACATGAGCACCCCAAGGTGAAGAGCTAGGTCGGATAAAACCTTTGGCAATCAAATCATCCAGATGAGCCTTCACTCTTTTCATTCCGACGGTGCCACCTATAAGGAGCTTTAGCAATAGGGCCGGTACCAGAATAAGATCAATAGTAAATTCAACTTCCCTTTCAGGAGGAATTCCCGGTAGCTCATCAGGAAAAACATCTAGAAATTCACATACCACCGGAACGTTCTCTTTGGGAGGCAGAGAGGAAGAATCTAAAGTAGTCACCATACACAAGAAGGCTTGATGACCCTTTTTCATCGCATCGACAAACTTCATAGCAGAAATTAATTTAGCACCGGTTTGTCTTTTAACCACTTGATAAGACACACGGTGACCTGAAGGGCTTGTAAGAATTATTTTCTGGTCCCGACATTCAAATCGAGCATGATAAGTATGTAACCAATCCATGCCCAAAATGACATCAAATTCTTCAAGCGGAAATCGGAAAAGATTTGCTGGAAATATAGATCCCGCAATAGAAATAGGAACTCTCGGATAGATTTTAGAACAGGAAAAGACATCACCAGAGGGTAAGGATATAGATGTGCTTTCTCCATGTGATGATTCAAGTGATAACTTATTGGAGAGTTTCAATGAAATAAAAGATAAAGAGGCACCCGTATCAAATAGTACCAAACAAGGAACATCAAAAATAGAAAATGTACCAGTAATGATATCAGGGTGTGCCTCAGCTTCTGCTCGGCTCATGACAAAAATCCGGTCTTTCGGCCTCTCTGGGGCAGCAGGAGTAGTAGGAGCCGTCACCTTCTTCTCCGGGCAAACATTGGCCTTGTGGCCCGGTTTGTTGCAATAAATGCATATGATAGGATCAACGAAGCATTTACCAGGATGTACTGGTTTCTTGCAATTATAGCACACTCGGTCTTTAGCACCTTTATTGTTGTTAAAAGCCGAAGATTGACCACCCCGGTTAGCTTGCACAGTAGGATCAAATCTCCTCTTGTTTGGGTAAGAGGGAGAAGAGGTGAACCTGGGTGAAGGAGTATAGGGCCTAGAAGATGGATATAAAGGCCTCTTGCCAAGACTGGAACTGGTTGCACGAGCTTCATTTTCAATGTCTTTCAGTGCATTCTCAGCCCATAAAGCATCATTGTAAATTGAAACAAAGCTGGTGGAGTCCCGGCGGACCATGCTTTTGATTTTAGGAGAGAGCTTTTCAAGATAAAAGAAAGCTTTTTCGTTGCCATCCTTCACCAATCTAGTAGCATAATGAGCCAACTCGTTGAATATATCAGTGAAGGCCTGAACAGGAAGGCTTCCTTGCTTTAATTCCATGAATTCTTTCAACTTCTCCTGTTTAAGTTCTTGCGGATAGAATCGGGCCTCCACTAATTCCTTGAAACGTTCCCAGTCAAAACCCGGTTCAGATGAAACGGTAGGCCCAGTCATAGACCACCATCGATCTTCTTCTCGTACTAGGAAGTGAGATGCCAGCTTCACTTTATGTTCCTTCTTAACATCATACAACGTAAAGCTTTTCTCTAACTCTCGAAACCACCCCGTAAGAGCAACTGGATCAATTTCTCCACCATATGTGGGTGTGTTGATTCGGGTTAATTGGTTAGCCACCCAAGTATAGGTGCCTGGGGTACCCTCAGGAGGCGGGGGAGGAGGAGGAGCTTGTTGATTTTGCTGATTTTGTTGGTTTTGGAGGATTTGAGTAAGAGCTTGTAAAATAGCATCATCAACTCTTCTTGGCGGAGCCATCTTGCAAAAGAGAGAATTTAATTAGTACCTAACAATTAGCAATCACAAACAGACTACCACATAAAATCCTAAATCTACCCATCCTACCCATCTCTCAAGTTTATTATTTAAAGGTCAAGTGATTTTAAGTGGGGTGCACAAACGTGCGTCGGGAGTAACAGGCTCTGATACCACTTGTAACACCCCGGCCCAAACCGGGTCGGGAGCGGTTACTTATGATAGCTCACCAGGCTGTGTACATGGCCCACAGATCAACACGAGTCCTTTATTGCGCATTTTGTCCTCACTCATGCGCATCCCGTAAACCTTCCCAAGAGGTCACCCATCCTAAGACTACTCCAAGTCAAGCACGCTTAACTTTGGAGTTCTTTCGCATGAAAGACCATAAAAGAAAGTGCACTTTGTTGATATGAGTAGTACTTCCAATCTCTTTAAGCACTAGTCATTTAAGCCTATCACTGGACCTTTTCAATTACCGTGGGGTGTTACACGTACTATGAAGGAGCATTCATAGGAGAAGTAGAGGTCATCCGCCTCGAACCTCTCCCGCCATGATAAGACCATCAAATGAGAAAGTTTGGTGGAGTCCTTTCTAAACCACCACTTGTACATATACTAACCCTTCTTACTTGTATTCTTAACTTCATTGCATTTGCACTTTACTTCTTTAAAAGAATGATTTTGACATGAGAGTAGAGAGGGAGTGTCACTAATCTTGTTTGATGAATGAAGGATGTAATGATTCAAGTGTGGGGAATTACCCTTATCAATGAATGAATTAAGGAGAAACAAGAACAAAAATGAGGAATCCCCATGAGCAGAACTGAGCTCGTGGGAGCCAACAGCAATCCGAGCGTCTCCAGTTAGGATCCGAGCGTCCTGCTATCGGGATGCGGGTCCTGGGATATTTCAAAATGTGGAAAAAGACCTGTAAGAGAATCTGCGTAGATTAGCTTCAGGACGCTCGTCCTCAACCTCAGGCCGCTCGTTCTGGCATCGATCCGCGCATCCTGGGAGACTTCAAATTTATAAAATTTCGTTGTAAGGGAATCTGCACGTCCCAGGAAAGATCCGAGCATCCCAGAAGAGACCCGCTCGAGCTGAGAAGAATTCGAGCATCCTGGCACGGGTTTGTAATTTCAGACAATCCTGTATCAGAATCCGAGCGTCCTAAGCTCGATCCGCCCGTCCCTATCTGCTCGTCTAAATTTTCTTCAAACCATAAGACGCTCATCCCGTGTGCGATCCGTGCGTCTCCCTCCCGTGTTGTTCATCTATTTTCCACAAGCTTGCCTTTCTCTCAACCACATATATTAAGACACCTCATCCTTCTCTCCTCAATAAAACATAGAATCCTCTCCCAAATGCTCAAAACACACCACAAACACCCATTTGCATCTCCAAAAAAAAAAGACCCAAAACTTAGGGTTTGAAAGGATCTTAATTGAAAAGATTAATCTTTATCTCATTCAAACAAAATCTCAAGATCTACTTCCAAGATGAGAACAAGAGGATCCCTACCAAAAGAAATAATAAGAACAAGGGTCATAGGAAGCTCTTCTACCTCTCATATTAACACTTTGAGAAGAGAAAATGAAGAAATTATTGATCTTTCAAGACTTAATGAGTTCTCAAACATAGAATTTGTCAATGATGCACAAAGAATCGTCTTTCACCGTCTCCTAGGTAAGAAAATCCTTCCATTTATGTTTGTCTGCCATGAGACATTAAGGAAACTAGGGATTTATCATCAAACCGAGGCACTCTTTGAATTATTTGGTCTTTCGACTTTGTTCAACATTCATGAGCTTACATATCGACCATTAGTCCTCGAATTCTTGATTTTTCTTAAAATATCAACCCTAAACAAAGACGATTTGTGTGGAATTTCGACTTGAGAACACAACAAGAATGATGACCCTTGTGGAATTTGCGAGTGTGTTAGATCTTGATGTATCTCCTACCCGTAAATCAAAACCTCGGAACTATAGCATATCACCACTATGGCGAGCCTTGATGGGTCGTGATTTCTCATTAATCAAGGAATGCTCGGCCTCTTATATCCAAAATCCCATTATCCGGCTCACCTACCGGTTTATTGCAAGCACTCTCATAGCTCGCCGCGATCCCGTGGTTGTGAACGAACATGATCTAGTCTTTATGGAGTCTTATTTGAAGATACAAGGGAGAAGCGGTTATCATTTCAATGCGCCGTTAGTGCTTCTTGAGAGGTGGGCAAAATTCTGGAATGGAGATGATGATGGTATGATCCATATTGTCAATGGAGGATTAATAACAAGACTTGCTAAATTCTTCAATCCAACTTTCAACAACAACAATGCTTATGTACCTCTTCCGGGTACTACTAAGATTGATGAGATGTTAATCTTCCGACACCACCATTGGATCACCTTTGAAGGATATGAGCGAAAGATCAAGTGGCTCACCAAGGGGAGCACCCCCATCTTTCTCCCGATGGAAGGCTTAACTGGGGTATCACCTAGAAGGGGTCCCCTTTCACAAGTACCATCTTACCTTGTGCCAACTCATCCAAGCCAAGCAAATCGAACCCCACCTCCTACCCAACCTCAACAAAATGAGCCTCAAGCGAATGATCAAGGAAAAGTTGATATCCCGCCTTACCCCTTTCCATATCAACCTTACAATCACCCAAATCCCTTCATCCTTCCTAGAGATGACTTTGTAATGGGGCTACTCCAAGATTTACACCGCACGCAATATGAAGCTAGAGTAGACAATTATTATGCTCTCTATCCACAATTTCACCGGTTGGCTCATCAAGGGCACATTAGTGAAGAGGGAATGCTTCTCTCTTGGGCCCAAATGGAGATTCTATTTCTCAACTCGGAGTATGCCAACGGTGGAGCCTATGGACATGGAGAAGGAGAAGGAGCGGGGTCAAGTGGCGGTGATACGGTAGAGGTGAATAGCGACAGAGACAAGTTTATGGATTTCTATGAGAGCGATGAATCCGGAGCACAATGGGATAATGTTCTTGGAGGGGATGATAGTAACCAATGAAGATGTTTATAGGCTTGGTGGAGCGGGCATGAGGCACCCACCATGGCTTCGGTAAATCTCTTCATTTCCCCCTCATTTTTATTGTCCAAAATTTCATGCTTTTCTAACTTGGTTAATGACAAATTGTTTAAAACTCTATAGGTGTCCTTATAAACATTAAGGACTATTTTTCCACCTTAGCAACATCAAGGTGATGATAAATTTAGTGTTCCTGCTTTGAAAATCCAAAATGAAAATTAGTTTCATGCATTGCATCTTTGCCTTGTGCATGAACCCCCTCTTTTTGACACTAGAAATAGTGTCTTACTTCGTTTGGGGAAGTTCAAACACAAGGAATGGGAGTTAATCTAAATTAGCTCTCCAACCAATAAATCATGCATCATATAGAATAGATTAGAATGCATCACCTTTGTATATATGTCATATAGTTTGCATATTAGTGTAGAAATCATGCATTCTCGTTTAGCTTGCATAATTTCCTATCGTTTTGGCCATTGAGGACAATGCCCATACTAGTGTGGGGATGGGAAATTCTAACTTAACTTTTAAAATAAAAAATGATAAAAAATTGAATTTTTTTTGAAAAAATCAAAAACGTGTTCTTTATTTCATAAAATAAAAAACATGTCCTTTCCTTTGTAGTGTAGAATTGTATATTGTGTATATACTTGTGTTTGTTTGTCCTCTTATCATATTGGATCGACTACGCCATATCCCAGGCATGAGGAATATGAAGACCGCATGGTATGAACTTTCCAATTTCCTTTTTCCTCTCTATGTTAATGTCTATGTGGCTTTATTTTAATTGATGCGGTACAAACCAATGTGATCTTAGGAGTTGCATGGCATACTAGTTGATAGAAGCATATGCATTAGGTTGTATAAATGTTAGTTACATCATGGCATGAAGTTGCATTTTAAAATTTTTTTTGTGAAAACATGTATTTGGGAAACTTGACAAGTGTATATAAGGTCCTTGTAGATACCTTTTTCTTCTTGAGATTTTGCTCATTAGAATACCTCTAAAACACGCTAGGATGTGTCATGCTAGTATCCTTTGACCCATGGACTAAGGCCTAGTCAAGAGTACCTTGTGATGTGATGACTCCTTGGCTACCGTTAATTCCAAGGTGACCCTTGAAACCGTGCAACCATCTTCCACTTCTATCATCATTTTTGTCAACAAAAAGGGAATGGGCACAAAAATTATCAACTTGAGTTCAAGTACCAAAATGAAAAACAAGAAGTTTGCACAAAATTTCATCAAAGAAAAGAGGAGTAAAAAAAAATAAGAACTCCTATGCTTCAAATATAAGCACCCTCGTTATAAATTGGGGTGACTTTCAAAATATTCAAAAAATGCAAAAGTTGAAAATTGCCAAACATCAAAGAAATGGCAAAGAAAATTGTTCTCAAAAATGTCAAATGCCACAAGAATTTGGGGGGAATAACAAAACCAAAAGCAAACTCTCTTTACGAAACTCAAAGTACATTGATCCCTTTTTCCATTGAACCCACTTTTGTGCATGGTAGAGAGGGGATGAGCCTTCTTCTTGTATAGGCAAGAGGGGGAATTCCACGATCCTATAGTGTTACTAACATCATAGGGAGTCTACTCTTAATGAAAGCATTTAGCGATTGAGGATAAAGGTACCCTAGCTTGACACAACTTGGAGATGATTTATTAGTATTCTTCTAGGCTTAGTAATTTGAAAAAACCATATCTATAATGGAGTGTGTACCCTTAGATTGCTCCGCTCCTAGATAATTTCTGCCACTAGATGAGGAAAGTGGCTATTCATTTTAGTAGATCCATCCATTACCTACTTTTGAGTGCCTAATGCTTGGATGTATCGCCATTTTGCCAAGCCCCACCTTGCCTTGCAAGAAGGCATCCTACCTCATGGTTGTATTATTGTGAGTTGAAGGGGCGGAGTGAGACCCGCTAATTGTCTCATATCGGTTATATTAGTAGGCTAGCTTAAATAAAGGTCCTAGTTTTAGTCACCTCTTTACTTGGGACGAGCAAAGGTTCAGTTCGGGGATGTTTGATGTGACTCATATTTGAGCACATTTAGTCCCCAAATTAACCTCGTTCCGATGCTTTCTATCACATATTTGGGTCATTTCTTATCTTTAGTTTTTCGTTTTGCATATTCTTTGAGGTTTTGTGTCCTTGGTAGGAGAGGATTGCTAACCTTGCATTTATGAGGCGAAATGGAGCTAAATGGATCACATCTAATGACCAAACATCAAAGAGAAGACCAACACTAGAGGCCTAAGTAGATAAATAAAGTGAAATGGGCAATGATGAAAAGATCCTTGCATCCCCAACACGATCCTTGCGGATTGTTAAGGAGCCAAACAAGAGAACAACTCTGTCCAACAATCCGAGCAGCCCGAGCTCAGGACGGGCGGATTAGAGCAACGATCCTTGCGTAGCAAAGCGCCAGGATCCGAGCGGCTTGATCCTAGGACGAGCGATATGAATAGCCTCAGGACGAGCGTCTCCCTTGTGATCCGAGCGGATCTTCTTACAGGATAGCCGTGCTTCAGCACAGGACGAGCGGATCCTGGTGGGACTAGCAGAGACGATCCGCGCATGTCCCTCGGGAGTTTGATTTCCTCAAGTTTTCTTAGGGTCTTAATAGTCATTTAAGCCGGTTAATCCTTGTACTTAATTTTACTATAAATACCCCATTGTACTACCTAGATTATCATACTACCTTAATCTCATCTTAATCCAATCTTAATAGAATCTTAATATCATCTTAATTTAGTCTTAATTTAGTTGTAGTACACTTTCCAATATTAATCACATCTTAATCTTTCCTAAATTTCTCAATTGTTCTTCCTTTTATTTGGTTAATTAGAAGATTATTTGGGTTTATTTGGAGGATTGACAACATTCCATCAATCATCAAGTACTTCTATTATTTTTTGCTTTATTATTTGGATCATCTCCATAGGTATAATTCCTTTTTACCCTTGTTTAATTATTGTTAATCACTTTCATTTATTCATCATGTTTTGCCTTGTTAGTATGATTGACAATCGTATTAGCATGCTAAACTTGATCATGAGTGAGTAGTTCTTTAGCTACGGTTAATGGGGAATTAGGGGAAACAAACATGGGAATTAATCTATGCTTAATCTAATATGTTTTCATAATTAATTTGCTTGCTTGTTGTGATTTCAACATATGCACATGTTATGTTTGATGAAATGCGAGCCTATGAATCCTTGCATTTTTTTACCATTCCTTATCTTTTCAATGAGGCTTGTAAGACATAAATCAACTCGAGCCTCATTAGACCATGCATAGGGTTGAATAGGAGGAGACTAAGTCGACTTGTAGATGTTGTAGAGTCTAGACGACTCGGTTCCGTGACCTAAATTCTCCTAGGGATTGTAAGATATACACTAACTCGATCCCATCACAATAATAAGTGCTTGTATCTATTTGAGAACATGTTTGTATAATCTATTCCCATGAATCCCCTATGAACCCATGACACCCTAGTGCTTTTTATCATTTGTTTAAAAACCCCTTTATTGCTTTACTTAATTTACATTCATCTTGTTGATTAGTTTAGACCACATCTCATCTCAACCCAATTTGTGACACCCTTAGACATAGCTACTTACAATTGAAAATCCTACATCAATACCCGTTCCTTGGGATCCGACCTTTACTTACCTCTTTACTAAGAGTAGTTTGTGAAGTTATAAATATTGTTTTGGTTGGTAGCTTTTGACGACGAGTTTTGAACTGAACCACTCACTCCTTACTCCAGATCTCGGTAAACATCCGTGTTCATTGGCATCCACGAGAGTCATTCTAGACATGGAATGCTAAGGGTAACGAGTTCTTAGTGTTCATGTCACTACTTTGTATCTGGACATGACACGGGGTATTCGAACGGTTCCAATTTCCCATAAAAATTGGTGGCGACTCCGCAAATGCAATGATTGTCCCAAGCGCCTCCGTGGCCCATGTCCATAAGATGATTAAAACCAGGTTCAATTATGGAAAGCAAAGATTAAGGTAAACTTTTAAGATGAAATTTTCATATACAAGACAAAATCCGACATGAACAACAAACGTTATGCCTTTCTTGTTCAATATGACCCAACAACAAACACGAAAATCCGGTTATCGACTCAAAGCACAAGTTTCTAACCTCATCCATGGTGGGTAAGAAAATTTATCGTAAAAATCTGATTTTTGACTACTCTCATATTATAGAAAATCAACCATTACTATGAATATGGACAAAGTCATGAAATTATTTGATAAAACTTGAATAAACATGTGTATATATAAAACCATTTCAAATTGCAAAATGAAGAAGATGACCTCAACTACCTAGTCGAAATTTGAGAAGACAGATAAAGAAAAGCGGAGTAGCAAAGTATAATTCAAACAACAAATCACAATATCAAAGCTTTGGATCATTTTAAGATAAATCGATTTCGAAGTTACGAGGTTCGAGATAGAATGAAAAGAAAAGGTAGAAAAGCAAATTTAAAACGAATTTCTCAGCTCAACAGGCCCACTCGGCCGAGTACTTAGGGCACTCGGTCGAGTTCAACTCCACTCGGTCTAGTGACAGGTTACTCGAACAAGTGGAAACCTTTCAGAAGTTTTCCAATTTCTTGAATTTGCATACATGGTCGAGTGACAGGCCCACTCGGTCAAGTGATTGGTCAACAAGCTCGAGTACCACTCTACTCGATTAGGTTTAGCTTCACACTCACTATATTTGGTACACTACTTTCATAATCATATCTACTCTACCAACAATCATTAGCATTCATGCATTAACAAGGACACTAGCAAGCTCAAACATGCATATGATATATACATGCCAAGATTCGGGACTACCGTCCCTCATATCAACACACACTAATCATATCTACGATTTACTACTCACATGAGTCCATTTGTCCCTCCATCACATGTTATCACATTTTACACAAACGATTCTATCATACGATAACAAATAACGAGTAATAACACACACATATTCACACCACTTTCAAAATGATCATATTCCATGCTCCTAGCCATCCACGTAGTGACCATATGCATTCATATCAGGATATGCATTCATATCAGGATATGCATTCATATCACGATTCACATAACGTTTCCCATACTCCTAGCCACCCACGTAGTGACCAACTGAGACGATAGGCACTACCATTGGCATGAGGGTGCTTACTAATCCAAAACCGATCTCCTATTTTACTCATGTCGGGTTCATTTTACTTAGACTCTCCTAGATTTATTTTTGGTTCATTGGTTTTAGGTTCCAAAATCGTCGCTCTAATACAACTTTGTAACAACCCAATTATCCGGCCAAGATAATTGAAGCACTACCATCTCGGTTTCCCGAGGTAGTGCTTCAAAACATTAATCAAATAACATTTTATTATTGTAATGTTTAATGAATTACATAAACGTAAACAAATGAATAAATAAAATACAACTCATTTATGATTACGTCATCCATGCTACACTACTTGACTCCGAGTCCGAGGCGGGCCCCAATCCCGATCACGTCAACATGCAAAACCTGTACTTAACCTACTCCCCATATGATCGGAACTATCATATGGATCGGCACAGGCCACGCACCCCGGAAATAGGTGACAATTACACAGACACAACAAACGTCAGTTTCAATAAATAAATAAATAAATAAATAAAGTGTGACACGACTCGAGTGTGTGAGCATGCAACATGACTACAACATGAATGAACCCCTATCAAACAACCACTACCATAGTACCGGGATACGCCCAGACATATGGACAACCACATTGGCACCGGGACACGCCCAGACATACCGATAACCACAAACAGGTACCGCGACACACTCAGATGTACCGGGTCCAGAAGCCAACCAGATCCTCTGCCAGACATTGCGTCTCAATCACACGAGTCCTTCCGTGACTTAAGCCAATAACGTGCACATCCCTGTTGGAGTGGGAAGCTCCAAGAGGTGACTTAAGCGCAAGACGGTCTCCCAACTGTGTTACGTCTCCAAAACAATCAACAACAAATCGTCTAACACGTCTATAATCACAACATACAACATACAACATACAACATATGCCAAGTACGTCACAAATAAAATTTCCTCAAATGTCCCGACTCCTCGAGTCGTCATGACCAACAACATGAAATACGACTCACTCAATGCAATTAAATGATAAAAGACTCATTTAATAAATAAATATACCAATGAAACTGTGTAGGATAAACATACCTCACAACAAATCTGCATAAGCAATCTGTCACACAAGCAAGGCCCGTCTCGTAAAACTGTCTCACAAAACCCATTTCCTAAAATACAATAATAATACAAATACGTATAAATATATTAATCTACTACTAATTGAATACATATACACTAATTAAAACCGTCTTATACAACTACCCAAAACCCACTACAACCAATCGCCCGGCACCAACGTGAGCCGCCATCGTGGCCACCACCACCATCCATGGTGGGCCACGGCCGGCACAACCACCAAGCGACATCAACAATAAACACCGAACAACAACACCACAACCTCGTCCCAACACCTAAACGTGCCCACCATGGCCACCACCGGCTACAGCCGGTCACGTCTGTAGATACCCAGTATCTGTTGAATCCCCAAGAAACACCCGATGATTATCGGACTACAATATGCTTAGGAATCGCAGCGTTCAATCGACAGTTTTGTATAACTATACGTCGGAAAACTCAAAATGATTTCAAAAACAAAACATTTTAAAACTTTTCAAAAGTACCTAAAGTGTTTTATACACGACGACGGGGTCGCAATTACACTAACTAGAGTCAAAACTGGCTCAAAAATTCAAATCCCGACTCCAACAACGAGTCAAACCAAGTCAAACACAAACAACAAACATCACAAATCTTCCATGTTAAGTATACCCGGTATACTTGAATGGTCAAATACTACAATCACGCCATCCAAAACCTAGGATAGAACAAATCATGATTTCAATTGCTTGATAGTGACAAGACAGCTCGAAGACCCGGGAAATAGCTCGCGCCTCTTCGAGTAGCCAATGCGGCCACGTCGCTCAAAACGCACACAACCACCCATTTCCCTATAAATACCCCTCAAATACCACCATTTGAAGGTACACGAGTGTCCGCCCCTCATTTCTTTCTTAAAATTCTAGACTCGACTTCTTAAGTCACAAACCGACACGTGTTTTTGATCTACCGATAAAAAATACAAGCCTTACACATTGTTTGGTACCGTCATCGTGCATTAAATCACTTGACCGGCCATCTCGACCAACTACACCGTCACTAAACTAAACAAAACACTCTTTACATTGCTAAAACGGTTTTCAACCGAGCTTTCCGACCTAACAAGTTGTTACACTTCCGTCGATTTCTCATCTCTAACCTAGCTTGTAAGTATGAGGGTATAATAATCATCTTCTTTCATATCTTTTTATCTGTTTTATGACCTTAACATGCTAAAACATGCATGACATGGTCCAAAATACGGATCAAGTGAGCCAAAACCGAGTTTTGATCGGAAACAAAAGGCCCTAGTCACCACTAGGTACCTCGCGCCTCAATGGCGGTGTCCAGGTCAGAACTCAAACGTGTTTGAGTTCATTCTTTCCATTTTACACTTCATTTAACAACCGGTTTTTATCGTTTCAAATCATTTTTATGATTAACCTTTTTACCATAAAACATTCTCACCCTTGGTTTCTTATACAATGACGGTTTAATCCGTGTTTCGGTGAAAATATGTGGTAATTACATTTAAAAAGGCATTTTAAAACCTTTTTATTCATTTCTCTACTTTTCAAAAATTAACATATTAGTCACACATGCATAGTCATCCTTGGTTCCACATACCATGTCGGTTTAAACCCGAGTACGATGATAAACATTGACTAATTACAAACAAATGAACTTAATACAATTAGTTTATAATCATTTTGCAAAACTATTCATGTCAAGCTTGCAAAACCGAACCCGACATCAAATATCGTCAACACAATGACGATTATTCAAGCCCGTTCCTCATATTAACACAAAAGCGGTCTAAACGACCTTTTTAAACCAAGACACGTTCAAACACCCCCTTTACCAACCGTTTTACAAACTAGTCAGAAGACGTCCTTTGGACAGTCAGCTATATATAGGCCAACTGTTTTCCAGTTTTTAAACCAAGACAGGCCCCTTTGTATCGCCTGACGGCTCGCGGCTCAATAGGCTGCCTGATGCAGACCCTGCTTCTTTTCCAGCACTTTTCTAGGACGATCCCGTCTTCGTTTAACCCGAATAAAGAACGGATCAGATGGCAAACATGCCCTTTTATATTGTATTTGCAAAACGCCTTTTTAAGACAAATGGATCACGTTATGCACCATAAACCTAACTCGGTAAATGGATGTTTAATTTCCGTCTTGCATGCAAATCAACACTAAATCCAACTTGACATATGTAATACTACGGTTATCTATGTCTTTGGGTACTCTATCGAGTGAGGCTTACTCTATCGAGTAAGTATGTTTGGTTTACGAAATAGTGTTCTGTTGATGGGCACTCGATCGAGTAAGTGTGGCACTCGATCGAGTAAGGGGCACTCGATCAAGTAATTTACTTACTCGATCGAGTAAGTTGGTTTTAGTGGTTGTTTCTGACGGGTTGTGTGGACGGATTGGTGACAAGTGTGGGTAATAACATGATGGGAGAAGATCCATGGTAAGAAATAGTGAGATGGTACTGATATGAAATAAAGGAATTTGAGTTTTGGAGCAATGAGAAGGTAACCGGAGCACTAAAGAGTTGGATGGGAGGAATAAAGAGTTGAATTTTCAATTGATTTTGTTGAGTGTAAAAAGAAAAGAATAAGGGGTGTAAACTAGGAGAATGGTTACATAGGAGTTTCAGGACAACATGTTAGTCATGAGTTTTGAGGAATTAAGGGAGTAAGAAGTTGGTAGAGTATCTGCACGATATGAGATTTTGGTGGAGAGTTAGGTGACGATACAATTAAGGTTAGAATTGGGAAGAATGTTGAGGTAAATTTTGTTGATGGATTTGACGTTTGTTATTTGGAATGCTAACCGAGGATAGGAAAGGAACTGTTATATTTAGAGGTGAGTGTAAGATATTTGTTATACGAACAGTGGTGGTGTTGTGGTGTTGTCACTAATGGTTAAGGGTGATGATAGTTAAGAAAGATAGTAATTCTAAAGAGGTTGATTTTGTAGAGGCCGGATTGATACGTACGGTTGTGACTTGTGAGGAAGTATAAGATGTGGCTATAGGAGGCGGTTGCTAGTAGTGGAGTATTAGCGGTATGGTTATAGTTGGCAAAAAGTGATGGTTATACGAATGGGAGAATTTGTTATGAGGGGCATACAAGTTAAGCTCGGGCGAGAGGTAACCTTTATCAAGTGGTAGCTTACGTTATCAAGATTGACTTGTTGGATGTGATTACGGGTCTATGATGTGTATAAATGTTCGTGTGAGGTTCTGACGTCACGAGAAGTTGTATGGTGTGATAGTTTTAAAGTTGTTATCTGAATGTTCTTTAATGTATGTTGGGTACGGTAGCCTAATGGAATGATATTCAAAAGTGATAGCTTGGGTGATCTGGCATGGCTAGTTATACTTGTATGTGTATTCATGATATTTATTTATTCCATGTAATGGTATGGGTGATATTCATAAGGTTAGTATCTGTTTATTCCGTATGATATGTTGCGTTGTGATCTAGTAAAGCGGTTTTGAGTAAGTTTTATGGTCCAAGAAGTTATACTGAGCCAGTGTTTATGTGGTTGTTGTGCCTCAGGTAGTGATCCGAGCATGGTACTTTGTGTTGTGATGCTGGTATTTTTGCGCTACGGTGCGGTTGTTGGTGACGGTGTTGCGATGCCGTCATCGGTTGTGGTGGAGTAGGCGGGATGATTACGATACGAGTTTTCGAAAGTACATACCAATTATATATATTGTTGTTTTCTTACTGTTGTTACTGCGAGTTTCGGTTTGGACATATAGACGGTTGTTTTGTTTATTGATGTTTCTTACTAGTGTCCGCTTGAGAGTGAGGGTAGAGTATGATATGAAAGCGAGTTGGGTTTGGTATAGTAATATTCTGTTGATGGGACACAGTTGTGAGAGGTTGTTAGAGTACTTTTGATCTTGTGTTAAAGGAGGCATTGGTGGACATAGTTGTGACAAGAGTTTTGTGGAACGTGTGTGCTAAGCTGGAAGCGACAAGTGGTTCGTAATATTTATTGGAACAATGAGTATAGAGTGTTAGGATGTAGTATCATGTTAAGTTATGGATGTGTTTTGCGGTAATAAAGAAAAGAACTTGAGGATCTAGTGTGAGTGTGTGTAACAAGTGTGAATCGTGAGTATGGTTTTGGTGATAGGTGCTTTATATAGAGAGGTATGTTGTTTTGCGGTAATGTGGAAGAGTTAGAGTATTGGTTATGCTAAGGATTTTGTGGTATAGGTTAGGTGGTGTGCCGAATGAATTTAGGTATGAGAACTGTTAAAGTAAGAGAGCCTTGGATATAGGAATGGTTGTAAGTGTTAAGATTATAGGCGTTTATCATTGACATGCAGTGGTGATGAGAAGATACAGCTAAGGATGTAGTATTAGTGAGTTACCAGGACGTAACATTTATCTTAAGAGAAGTAGGATGCGACAAAGAGAGTTTGATGGTTGTACATGTTGTAGTATAATTGGAAGTAGAGTGTTGGTGTAGCATAAAGGATGGATCTTTGTTGTGGTTGATTTTATTAAAGGTCATGGCCGTGCTTGTAGTAGTATGATGTTTAGGAGTATAACTGCTTGTAGTAGTATGATGTTTAGGAGTGTGAGTAAACTTCGATAGTGTTGACAGTTGGATAATGATGTTTATGAGTGTTAGTAAACTTCGAGGACGACGTTCTTTTAAAGGTGGTAGAATGTAACATTCCGTTTGGTGGTTGATCTCGCTTGGAGGCCGATTGTCTTGATATTGAATTTGCTAGTGGAAAATATATTACTGAGACGGAGCTAGCGGCGTTGGTGGATTGTATTCGGTAGTGTATGGAGTTAGTGTCGAGAGGTTATAACGTAGTTGATACAATATCGTGAGCCATGTTGTGGAGGTAGGTTGTTTTGAGTCGGTATGAGTTGGGGTTGGAGTTTGGTTTTGGTTTTGAGTCTTTGTTGCGTTGTTGTGTCATGGTCGAGTGGGTATGTTTGTTTTTGAGTATGGGTTTGAACTTCGGGGACGAAGTTCCTTTTAAGGAGGGAAGACTGTAATACTACAGTTTTCTACGTCTTTGGCTACTCTATCGACTGGGGCTTACTCTGTCGAGTAAGTATGTTTGGTTTACGAAACAGTGTTCTGTTGATGGGTACTCGATCGAGTAAGCATGGAACTCGATCGAGTAAGTTAATTACTCGATCGAGTAAGTTGGTTTTACGAGTTGTTCTTGACGGGTTTTGATAGGAACGTGAGAATGATATATAAACTTAATCTGTCAGTTTCTTTTCATTTTTACACATTTCTAAACTTCACAAAGATAAAACAAAGTTACGTTGCTTCTCTCTCTCTCTCTCTCTCTCTCTCTCTCTCTCTCTCTCTCATTGCTATCAAATCCAAAGGACTAGAGTCGTCGAATCGTTATGTTCTTTACGCCGTTGAGAGCGTCGTATTGTGAGTAAGATCCTACTATAGTTTTTTATGTTATTTTATTGATTTGGTTGAAAACCTAATTGGGTAAATTGCGGGGTTTTGGGAGTATTTGTGGTTGTTAGATGGTAATTGTATGATTGTGTGATTATAGGAGGTGATTGCGTTGAAGGACGGTTTTAATTAGCTGATTGTCACGATCTTGGTATTTGCCTTTTTAGGTAGGGTTTCCCTACTTGGTTATTTATTACATGGTTGTTTAATGTTGTTGATTCATATCGTATTGGAATTGTTAATAGGTGATTGTTGTTGTATAATGTGGTTGGTTGTGATTGTTTGAGTGTGGTTCTCGAGGTGCGTCCTCGGCTGAGTGGAGTCACTTGCGGGAGTGGCTGCACGCCCTTGATTCACCCTCTGTAGAACCCGCCACAGAGGGGATGTGCACATTAAGGAACATGGATTATTGCTCGGATGAGATGAGCGGGGCTTAGGTGGGAACTGCTGCGGTCCCCCACTCACGGTGTGGAATACTTGTTGCGATGGGTATTCTGGCAAGACTACACAAAAGTGTGTAGTCAGGTGTGTGGATTTTTGATGGAGACTGGGTAATTTGTGTATTGTATCTGTTGTACTCTGTTTTGTGTAATCAGTAACTGACCCCGTTTAAATTTTTGAAAACTGTGGTGATCCATTCGGGGATGATGAGTAGTTATTGAGCAGGTATGAGATGGACGCGCATGAGATAGCTGGGTTCAGTCACAACGAGATGTCTAGAAGTCTTCCGCTATGTCTTTAAACATTTGATTGCTTTAAGTGGTTTGGCTTTTTGAAAACAGTTGAATGATCATTTGACAGTTTTGGTTTGGACATGTATCGCTTAAATTTATTTAATAAAGTACGTTTCGTTATTGTCTATTTGATATACATTACCTCGGACTAACCGAGATGGTAGAATTCCCATGCCTTAGGTGGTCCTGGTAAGGCACTTGGAGTATGGGGGTGTTACAACATCAATTCCTTGTTATTTGGATAAACAACCGACATAGAAAGCTCACATATTAGGTTTAAACTTGTGGATGCGTATTCATGCATTTATCCGTTTTATCAACTTTTGCATTTAACCAACCAAAATCGATCAGTAGAGGCAGCTACCGCGGGCGGGATTGGGTGTCTGATTAAAGGGCTGCTTGTGGACATGGGCCACGTGCCGGTCTGAGGACTAGGTGCCACCTACCGGCTCTTTAGTCACGGGCCACCTGCACGCCAAGCCAATCTGTGGACACGCAGCTGTCTTTTGAAAGCCACACTCGACGGCGTAAAAATGCTTTCGACCGGATCGTTTTAGATCGATCGATTTCATCTAGGCAAGGGTCTCGAAACGATACAGGAGATGTTCGGAGTCGCCACCAAGCATTTTTGGGATGCTTGGAACCCGTTCGAATCCACTTTATACCTAGGTCAACCAAGGCAAAAAGCGGTGTTTGATATAGGTACTAAAGATAAGGAATCGTCCCTCTTTAGCATCCTATCTCTAGAATGACTCTCGTACGCCCTAGATAAGGTCGTCCACTATCCAAAGTTTCTGAGTAAGAGGTGAAGGTACGTATTGGGAAGCCCTTTAATCAAACACCCAATCCCGCCCATGGTAGCGCCCTCTACTGACCGATTTTGGTTGGTTAAATGCAAAAGTTGATAAGACGGGTAAATGCATGAATGCACATCCACAAGTTTGAACCTAACATGTGAGCTTTCTATTTCGGTTGTTTAATCCAAGTATCAAGTATTTGATGTCGAGTTGGATTTAATGTGGATTTGCCTGCAAGACGGAAATTAAGCATCCATTTACTGAGTTAGGTTTATGGTGCATAACGTGATCCATTTGTCCTAGTAAGGCGTTTTGCAAATACAATGTAAAATGTGCAGATTCGTCATCTGACCCGTCCTATATTCGGGTTAACCGAAGTCGGGATCGTCCTAGACGAGTGCTGGAAGGAATCAGGGTCTGCATCAGGCAGCCTGTATAGGCGCGGGCCATCAGGCGATGCAAACAGGCCTGTTCTGGTTTAAAAATTGGAAAATGAGTGGCGTGTTTAGGCGCGGGTGTAGATACCCAGTATCTGTCGAGTCTCCAACAAACACTCGATGATTATCGGACTACAACATGCTTAGGAATCGCAGCGTTTGATCGACAGTTTGTGTACAACTATACGTCGGAAAACTTAAAACGATTTCGAAAATAAAACTTTTCAAAACTTTTCAAAAGTACATGGAGTGTTTAATACATGACGATGGGGTCGCAATGACACTAAATAGAGTCAAAACTAACACCGGACCAAAAATCGACTCAAAATTCAAATCCCGAATCCAACAACGAGTCAAACCGAGTCAAACACAAAAAACAAACCATTCAAATACTTCTATGTTAAGGTTTCTCGGAATCTTACATAGTCAAGTACCAACCAAGTTATTCCAAATCCTAGAAAGAACAAATCATGATTGCAGTTGTGTGATATTGACAAGACACCTCGAAGACGTGCGACGTGGCTCGCGCCTGTTTGAGTAGCCCATGCGGCCACGTCGCTCAAAACTCACACAACCACTCATTCTCCTATAAATACCCCTCAAATGCCACCATTTGAGAGTCACGTGAGTGTTTGCCCCCTCTTTTCTCCTTTAAAATTCTAGACTCGACTTCTTAAGTCACAATCCGACACGTGTTTATGACCTACCGATCGTAAACACAAGCCTTACACGTTGTTTGGTACCGTCATCGTTCATTAAATCACTTGACCAACCATCTCGACCACTAAACCATCACTAAAATTAACAAGACACTCTTTTACTTACTAAAACAATTTTAAACAGAGTTTTCCGACCAAACAAGTTGATACACTGACGTCGATTTCTCGCCATAAGCCTAGCATGTAAGTATGAGGGTGTAAAAATCTTCTTTTACCATGTTTTCATTTGTTTTATGACTATAACATGCTAAATCATAGATAACATGGTCCAAAACATGGGAAGAATGAGCCAAAACTGGATTTTTGGTTGAGGCAAAGGCTACTTACGTAGCATACATGCTCGCGCCTAAAGCAGCTTGCCCAACCTTAAGTCCAAACCGTGTTTGGTCTCTTCATCTCCTTTATTTTTATTTCATATTTGCGTTCGGTTTTTACAATTCCAAGTATTTTCAAACCTTTTTATGACAAGTTTTTAACCAGAAAACATTTTTCACCCTTGGTTACTAATACCATGACCGTTTAATCCGTGTTTCGGTGATAATATTTGGTTAATTACATTATAAAAGGTATTTTAAAGCCTTTTATTTCATTTCTTCACATTTTGAAGGGTATTTTAAAGCCTTTCTCATTTTTTTACATTTTCAAAATAAATGTATTAGTCATCAACACAAATTCATCCTTGGTTCCACATACCATGTCGGGGATTTTAACCCGAGTACGATGATGAATATTAACTAATTACAAACAAATGAACTTAAAACAATTAGTTCGTAATTATTTTCAAAACTACTCATGTGAAAGCTTGGAAAATCGAACGAACCCGACATCGAATATTGTCAAAACAATGACGATTATTCAAGTCTCTTTCTTCAAATCAACACAAAAGCGGCCTAAACGGCCTTTCAAATCAAGACGGGTTCAAATACCCATTTTTCAATATGTTTTACAAACCCTTTCAATGGTCAAAACACGTCTTCCATCGTTTGCTGACCCGCACCTAAACCGGCCATTCATTTTTCTATTTTAAAAACAGGGGAGACCACTTTGCATCGCCAACAGGCTCGCGCCTCTTCTGGCTGCCTGATGCAGGGTCTGTTCCCCTTCCAGAATTTGTCTAGGACGATCCCGACTTCGGTTAACCCGAATACAGGACGGATCAGATGACGAATCCGCTCATTTTATCCAATACTTGCAGAACGCCTTACTAAGACAAATGGATCACGTTATGCACCAAAAACCCAATTCGGTAAATGGATGTTTAATTTCCGTCTTGCATACAAATCAACTTAAAATCCAACTTGTCATCTTATACATGATACTTGGATTAAACAAACCGACATAGAAAGCTCACATGTTAGGTTAAACTTTTGGATGCGCATTCATGCATTTAAACCGTTTTATCAATTTTTGCATTTAACCAACTAAGATCGATCAGTGAGGCCACTACCGCGGGCGGGATTGGGTGTCCGATTAAAGGGCTTCCCAATACGTACCTTCACCTCTTACTCAGAAACTTTGGATAGTGCATGACCTTATCCAAGGCGTACGAGAGTTATTCTAAAGATAGGATGCTAAAGAGGGACGATTCCTTATCTTTAGTACCTATGTCAAACCCTTCTTTGTGCTTCGTTTGACCGAGGTATAAAGTGGATTCAAACGGGTTCCAAGCATCCAACAAATGCTTGGTGGTGACTCCGAACATCCCTTGCATCGTTTCGAGACCCTTGCCGAGACGAAACCGACCGATCTAAAACGATCCGGTCGAAAGCATTCTTACGTCGCCGTGCGTGTCTTTCAGAAGACTGTTATGCGTCCACGGATTGGCCCGTCGCGTAGGTGGCTATGTCCACAGATTGGCGACTCCGATGGGGAAACTAGGACACTTGTGTCTTTGTGATCCCTAGATGGTGAGACTCGAACGAGGTCTTGGTTGAAATGCATTAATTGATATTACGATCATGGTCGGGTTCCTTGTCCGGGTCCACAACCTAACCCTTTTCGACCAATTGGCTCGTCTCGTTAGCGTGAGTTTTCTTATCCCCGCGTTTCAGATCCCGATTGAGTCAAGCATACCACTAACGATACACATTTCTGTTTTGTCAAAGAGCTTTCGTCACCTTCGAGCACGAGGCTAGGGAACCCTCCTTACATATTTTGTTTGGATTGGTATCCCTCTCGAAAATCCGGGTTTGATTGCTTGGTGTGTAACCCACCCTTTAAGCCAAAACCCGTGTCAGCATTATGCATAACATAATGAACTGCGAGTTCTTATGTGTTACGTGATCATAAGTCCTTCCGTGTCATTTTCAAAAACACCTTTTTGCGCCGTTATAATGGCCATTTTAAACCTCGGTCTTCCGCCAACCGTTGCATTTCAAACAACACGCCTTTCTAGGCCGTCGTAATGACGATTTTCATACCCGGTTTTCTATAACCATTTGAACACGCCTTTCTAGGCCGTCGTAATGACGATTTTCAAACCCGTTTTTCATTAACCATTTGAACACGCCTTTCTAGGCCGTCGTAATGACGATTTTCAAACTCGGTTTTCTACAACCATTTCAACACGCCTTTCCAGGCCGTCGTAATGACGATTTTCAAACTCGGTTTTCTACAACCATTTCAAAACACCTTTTTACGCCATTATAATTGCCGCGTCAAGACACGGGCTTTAATCCGTCTCGCGCCGATAATGGCTCTTTTAAAACCCGAGAAAGGCACACGCCCTTTTCCCGTGACATTTTCAAGATCCCGAGGACCATACACCGTCTCCGAGACCTTTTTAAACATTTCAAAACTCGATCTTCAAAACATACAATTTTGAATTTCAAAAAAAACCATCTCTGGAAACTGTACATTGTTTTCCGAGCCGATTCAAACTCAAACCCTCTTTTGCAAACAAACTCAAGACAACCCTTCAACTGATTGACTTGCGGAGATCCCTATTCTTCGGAAGCCGTCCATAAAGCGACAAACAAATCTTTTTGAAAATCTCTATTTTCCAGTCCACCATTCCAATTCCACCTCGTGTCCGTCGAGTCAGAGCAAACGTACTTATGGGTCTTTACTTATGAGTCGTCTCACCACGAGACTCGTCCAACGGCGTTACGCCACTACGTTGGACGCGAGTCAAAGTCTTGTCAACACCGTCACATCATAAATCGAGTCAGCACCGAGGTACCACACACGGTCATCCTCGTTTTGTTGAGTTTGATCTTTGTTCCGTCCTTTGTGTTGTCTGCGTTCAGTCTTGGAACCATGTCGGATTGAGTTCTAATGTGAGCCGTTTTTCTGCCTCTGAACCATAGCCCTGTCTTCAGCTTCCTCCAACAACAATGACAACAGAGATGTTATAACTGCCCAGCTAGCCAGCCTACTCACTGTCTTAAGGTCACCCTGGACCGTGTCGAGACCGTATCGACACCCTGGAAAACAAGGAAACTGGAGAACACAACACTTCCTCCTTTGACTGAAACTCAGAAAAGGCTCAAACTCTTGGAAGAATAACTCCTAGCCCGGGGTAACAATATCCACCAAGAGAACAATCAGAGATTCGAACCCGTTGGGGATCAACTACGTGACAACTTTTCCTTGACTGATGTGCCCAAATTCAAGGGAGTGCAAGACCCATCAATCACATTCGAGCCTTCAAGGACTACATGGCCATAAAAGGGGTCAAATAGGAACTCTTCACCAGGATCTTTCCATCATCCCTGGAACCGATCCCTCACCAATGGTACTACTCCCTTGACCCGAAGAACCTCACTACGTGGGACGAGGTTGCAGTTGAATTAGCTAAGCAGTATGCCGGCAATGTTGAGATTCAAGCCAACACCCATACAATGGAGGTCCTCACTCAAAATGACAAGGAGGGATTCACGGAATTCCTAACCCGTTGGAGGAGAGTAAGCACTCAGTCCGTCAGCAAGCCGAGCGAGTCAACTTTGGTGGAGAAATTTGTCAACAGCCTCCGCCCGGTATATTCCAACATATTGAGATACCAAAACATCAAAACATTCCAAGATCTACAAATCCTTGGTACCCGCATCGACGACGACCTCCGAAAGGGTGCCCTAGCCAAAACCACCAGTAGAGGCTACCAGGGATCCACATCGACCGCATCTCGCCCTTATGGTCAAACAAACAAAGTTGATGAGATCAACCTCCTCGAGCCAACCACGAAAAGAGCTGAGCACCCTCAAAGAGTATTCACGATCCTAGGTTCAACTTATGCAAGCCCCCTAAAAAAGCTTATGGACCAAGGGAAACTACAACCGATCGGACCCACTCCGGATCCGTCTGATGCTAAGAAGTCCCGTTTCTAGAACTCTAATGCCTACTGCGAGTACCACCAAGGGAAAGGTCATGACACGGAAACATGTTTTAAGCTCAAACACGTCATTCAGGATATGATCGAGAAAGGGGAATTACCTTTGTCTCCACCGACTAAACCAAACAGCAAAACAAACCCTTTGGGAATCCATGCTATCTCCGATGATGAGCCAACTTTGGACTGCTCACATCTCATCTTACCAATTGATGATGAGGTGAACGCCTTGGAGAAGGATGCCTCGGACGGGGTATTTATATTCAGTGCCGCAACCATGCTTACCATGTTCCAACTGGTTAAGGAGGCTATAGCCAATCTCTTTGAAGGGATTACTCGACTTGACGATGCCTACCGACGATTTAATTTCAATCCTCCAGCACCGCGCCAGAGGGAGGGTCCTCCAAACACCCAAAACTAACCTCACCAGGAAGGATTGCTCCCGCGACCGCTTTGGCATGCACCCCACAATAATCACCCCCACAATAATCAATCTCACAAAAATTTCCCTCACAAAAACTGCCCATCGAGGAATACCCCTCCAAGATACCCTCGAGATCCCGAAGTCAATGGTATCTGGAGAGATGACGCTGAGGACGTTTATGTGATCCCGGGAAAAGAGAAACAGGCAAAAGAGATCGGTCATCTTACCCGGTCCGGACGCCTCTATTAAAAGCCGAACAATTCAACAGTCGTTCCAACAACGAACAACCAAGTTATCCCAGACATGGACACCCAACCCAAGGCTCTCGAGAATTCGATCCTCAAACAATTTCAAACAGCTAAAGCCAAATCTCAATTTGGCACCTGATTGCTACATCCTTCGAGCATCGGGAAGCTCTGCTGCGAGCCTTGGGAAAATTGATTGTTCCCTCTACCTCCTCCCCTGAAGAAGTGGTAGCACACATGATATAGGATGTCCCCGACCTGAATAACCCGATCATGTTCTCTGATAAAGATATCCCTCCCTTCGGAGCCAACCATAACCTGGCCCTATACATCACCGTGCAGTGCCTAAAAAAGAATGTCCCTATGTTTCTTGTGGATGACGGATCTGCGGTTAATGTCATTCCCCTCAAAACAGCTCACAAACTGGGTATCAAGGAAATTGATTTGGTCCTTACCAATCAAGGAGTACGCGCTTATGATGGCACTCGTCGTAAAGTCACGGGGCTTATCACCCTAACCGTTACAACCGGACCTTTGGAAAGGCAAACCAGTTTTCAGGTAGTCGACATCGACGCCTCCTTCAACATGCTACTGAGACGCCCCTGGATTCACACCGTCAAAGCAGTTACTTCAACCCTTCATCAGAAAATCAGGGTCCATTTCAACGGGAAGACGATCACAATTCCCGCTTCCCCAATCAAAGCCGTTATGAAAAAGGGAATAGCATCCCAAGCCATTGAGGAGGACAACAGAGAGATGTGGGGATTCCAAGATGTGAATGCCCTAACCGATGAATCAACACCCTTTGATTGTGACTCGTTTGCCAACCTCACAGTCAACCGCATTCTGATGCGCCAGGGTTATTTCGCGGGTTTACCCCTCAATCCGCTGAAGAACACCTTACCTCCCTTGAAACAGGCTAAGGTCCCCAACATCCCCTTCGGGCTAGGCTATGACCCTACCAATGAAGACATCCAGGAGATGAACCTCCTAATGCGGAAGCGCAAGAAGCACGGAGTTATCCTCTGTCCATATCATTTGACCCTTAATGGATACTTTGTCCCCGAGGGAGAGTCCGAACTCTACCACGGCTTTCCTGAGGCGATTTATGATTCCATAGCCAAGGTCAGACACCCGGGTGTGGAAGTCTTCCAAGACTGCTACTTCATCCCCAACAACACCAAAGCCGCATCAACCAAATCTGAGTCGACCCCATGCCTCGACGGACAAGCTGTCACTCTCCTCTTCGGAGAAGACAACATCAAACACCTCGACTATGAGGATATCATCAACATTGCTCTAAAAGACAAATAGTTTGACCCCACCGCCTTAATCTCTGATGCTGACCCAGAGAAAACTACACAAGGCTGGAGGAAAACTGTCAAGTGTACTGATCGTCAAGGCCGCATTCTCAAGATTACGACTGGAGAAGGCCCTATGTTCAAAGAGGGAAGTGAAGAAGAATCTGAGTCTGAGTAGGATTCTGAGTCTATCTTAGCTCCTAGCACTCCTGATGTCCCAGCCAAGGTCCCCTTCCAACTAATTTATCACAAACTTGTGGCTGCTTCAGAGGCCGAGTCAACTAGGGTCATCCCCACTCTCATGGAGGGTGACAACCTGTAGCTTGTTCCAGGGGCCACCTCCTCTGTTTTGTCGCCTCTGACTGCCCATGAGATATTTGTCCTATCCGAGCATTTCGCTCAAGCTAACTTAATGAACGTTAAGTTTGCATATAACTCGTCTCAATTTAACTGCAATGCAATTCTGAATGACTATGAGGAATTTAACTTGAGTGAATACCCACCTCACCTAGCCAAAAAACTTGACAAACGGGAAACCAGGACCCCAATCATTGAGGAGACCGAACCTATTAACATAGGAACCGACAACACACCTCAAGTACTTAGGATAGGGACAACCCTTGACCCCTCGAAAAGACAACTATTCATTGACCTCCTACACGAATACAAGGACGTAGTCGCCTGGTCCTACAGAAATATGCCCGGGATCGACAGGGAGATTGCAGAGCACAGGATACCCATTAAGCCCGGAGCTAAACCCGTGAAGCAAAAACTGCGCCGAATGCGCCCTGAATGGGCCTTAAAAATCAGAGAAGAGGTTGATAAACAGTTCAAGGATGGGTTCATCAAAGTGTCTGAGTACTCTGACTGGGTGGCTAACATCGTGCATGTACCCAAGAAAAACGGAAGAATTCGGGTTTGCGCCGACTTCATGGATCTGAACAAAGCAAGTCCAAAGGACGACTTCCCTTTGCCATATGTTGACATCCTGGTGGACAATACCGCCGAGCACGCCCTCCTATCATTCATGGACGGGTATGCTGGGTACAACCAGATCAAAATGGCTGAGGAAGACATGCACAAGACTGCATTCACTACACAGTGGGGGACATATTGCTACACCGTCATGCCTTTCGGTCTCATCAACGCTGGGGCAACCTATTAAAGAACCCCTACCATTCTCCTACATGATATGGTGCACAAGGAGGTAGAGGTATATGTCGATAACATGATCGTCAAATCAAAAGAACGGGAAGGCCACATCAGCGTCCTTTGGAAATTCTTCGCTCTTCTGCGGAAATATAACATGAGACTGAATCCTCAGAAGTGTGCATTCGGGGTCATCTTCGGAAAGCTTTTGGGATATATCGTCAGCAAAAGAAGCATTGAGATTGATCCAACCAAAATCAAAGCCCTTCAACAAATGCCTCGGCCTAAGAACGAGAAGGAGATTCGAGGATTTCTCAGTAAAGTTCAGTATATCAGCCGCTTCATAGCCAAGCTCACCATGATTTGTGAACCAATCTTCAAGATGCTTCGCGCCTCCGATCACACCGATTGGGACGACGAATGTCAAAAGGCCTTCGACAGGATAAAAGAAATCTTATCCAAACCTCCTGTCCTCATGCCACCTCAACAAGGGATTCCCTTATCCCTATACCTGACTGTCACCGACACACCCATGGGAGCAATGCTAGCACAAACAGTCGACGGCGAAGAACGAACCATCTACTACATCAGCAAAAAGTTCATCGAGTATGAGACAAGGTACGCCCAACAGGAAAAAACATGCCTTGCCCTAGTATGGTCAACAAAGACGTTGCGGCACTACATGCTCAGCTACATGGTTCACATCTACTCCAAGATGGACCCGGTCAAACACATCTTCGAAAAACCCGTATTAAACGGAAGGTTGTCTAGATGGACACTCATGCTATCCGAGTTTGATCTCAAGTTTGTACCCTTCAAGGTTTTCAAGGGAAGGGCAGTCACCGATTTCCTAGTAGAAAATCCCGTCAACGAGGACCCACGGACCGACAAATGGTCACTTCCTGAAGAAGACATCTTTTATGCCGACACCGACGCATAGGCCCTATACTTCGATGGTGCATCTAATTTGAGAGGCTTCGGGGTAGGAATCCTTCTAATATCATCAGAGGGGGAACATGTTCCGATCTCAGTCACACTAGACTTCGCCGTCACCAATAATGCCGCCGAATACGAAGCAAGCCTCATCGGCCTACAAGCAGTCATAACACTTGGCATCAAGATACTAAGGGTCCACGGCGATTCCTCGCTCATCATCAATCAGGTATCTGGATCATGGAAAATTTGAAGTGACAGCTTAGCTCCCTATCGAGCAAAAATAAATCAAGAGGCCGTGTTCTTCGACCAAGTCGACCCACTTGCCATGAGAGGAAAACCAATTTGCTGATGCCCTTGCGAAACTTGTGTTAGAAATCTATATCTCATTACTTTACATATTCATATATGTTACATTTAATTTTGTCATAAAATTAAATACAAATCTTATGCATGCAAACATAAATAAGATAAGAGAAGAAATAATTGTTCTTACTATATGATTTCGGTTTTATGGGCACCAACAAGATCTCCTTCTTGTTAGTTCTTGAGCATTCCAAATAATGGATGAACAAAGATTCAAGTATAGAATCTCTCCCAAAAGTGAATACCCAAGGAATACTCTTAAAGACTAAAATAATATGATCTAGTATTAGGATTAGTCTTACTAAAAATTTTGACACAAAATATTTACTTGTTCTCTCTTGTTTTCGGTTGTGAGAGAATAGATGAGTGAGTTTTTATTTCTCTAGAATTTTCACAAAAGATAGAGAGAGTATCATTTCTTACACTAGAAATTTTTTATGTGAAATGATGAATGAATAAAAATTGAAAAGAAAAACTCTTTTCTTTTCCCCTATAGTGGCCGAAATAATTGGCCTTGGGTAGCATGCCCAATGCCTTTTATTTTTGCTCTTCTCAAAAGTTAGGGTTGCATGGCTAGTAGTTAGCTTTCATCATTGTGTTTTCCATTTAAAACAATTTACACAATTTTTCCACTAACTCCCTCCAATATTTCGGTACATGTCTATAAAATGGGAGGTCCATTTTATTTTGTCATTTGTCAATTTTGCCACATGTAACATGTTACATGACATGTCACAATGTAATGTATTTTTAACATATTAAAAAAAAATCAACATACTCAAAAAATATGTCATTTACAAAATCGACTAGTAATTCGTAATTACTTGTACCAAAATGGTTTATCAATTATAAATCACAACATCTTGTATTTATAATAAATCATTCATTCAATCTCAATTCAACATCAATTGTTTCGTAAACAATAATTTTATCCAAGTAATAAAACAATTCGATTACTTAGACCGTATCTAATTTAATCGAATTACAATAAGACACGTTAACTTTACTCACAAAATCATCCGTCAATTTTAAACAATTTAATTAACCCGTATCGGCATACGATTAATTAAATAATCAATTAAGAGTATTTCCCTATAGGTATGACCTAAAGGGATCAACTGATCACCACCGTCGCACGACACTAATATCAACTTCTAGTCAGCCAATCATTACCGATATGTGTGGACCACTTGACTGTAAAATATTTACATCCCACATGTATTCTTAAAATGAGACTTAAACATGTGATCATCATGATCGACAGTTGTGATCGCATTATTGTCGGAGGACACATATTCCAACAATCTCCCTCTTGTCCTCGACAAGTGTGCGTCACCAATTCTCTTGTCCTATTATTATCTCCCACTCAATGCAAGGTGTCTTTCAGGTCGTACTTGTAAGTGATCATATCGAGAGTGGTTTCCTCGATCTGGAGAATAACTGATTGACCGGAATTATCTACCATAGATACCTTCCGAGCGTGGCCACACATTTCCAGTTCATTACTCCTCGAGTGGCCCTGAGATATTGTTATAACCCTGACAAGGGGTGGACAATTCCTATTGCACTTATTCCCTTCGACTAGCCACAGACATCATAACCCAAAATATGCCCATTTGACCCCATTTACGAAGGTCGTAGTAACACAAATCAAAGTTAATCTGAAACTGTGCCATCTTAGGCGAACATTCTTTAGTCAAAAGAATCGACTCATTAGAATACAATAGTAGCTCTCGCCACGACCAGGCTATATAAATTTGTCAAAACTCTATAAACGGTCATAAGGCCCGACAAAGTGTTCCTAACAGTCTGCCTATGTGATCGACTAGTCATCTCATATGACTCTATGGCATTTGAACTTGCCATCAATCGCATCACACTCTAGTCACTTCGAGACGTCACCTCATACAAGTGACTATGGGCGAATACCATGTTAATCCGGGTTCACTTTAGCGGGGTTCAATATTGTCTCTACAACCCGTTTGGATGTAACAAAGTATAAAAGGAGTTTTCGGATTTTAAAAACTCGAACGACAAATGTGATTATCATATGAGTAGTCAATACTTGATTACTACTTCATATCCAATTTAGATCTTGTATGTAGTTGTTCATCTCAATTCAATTGAAATGACATGACTCATCATGTTAAGCCAATGAAAAAGGCTTTGGTTAGTAGGTTTTATCAACTTCTTGTACCTTACTCAACCTTATTACATACTCGTTTTCCTTTGTAATGTATACATTTGCATTACAAAAGTTTCTGAGTACGTGTCGAGATCTAATCAAGACATAGGCCCTCTAGCCTTAGAATAGCTCCCACTTTTTTTCACGATCCTTCTTGCACATTCCATGATAGCAAGTGTACTCAATTTCCGTTGTAAATATCTCTCATTGTTCTTTATTGCCTAGAACGATTCTAGAAGATCTATTTCTTAAAAACATAGCCACAATGGTATCTTAACTATCCTAATGGTTTTTGATTATGGTTTTGTCGGAAACCATGTGCAATCTCAATTGTCAATTGTCATTTATGTAACACCCTTACACAAAATTGCATCAAAAACACTTTGCATTACATCCTTAATGCTTCCGCAAGCACTTAAGGGTAATCTTTATGGCTTACTTGGTAACTATTACTTAAATTCGATTTGAAACAATTCATCATACTCAAAGTATATGAAGTGTTATACATCATTTCCTATTTAATTGATTCGGCAGCGAAAGCAAATGGAATCAATCAAATATGTTCAATTTGATTGAACTAGTCATAAATCTTATCAACATAAGACTTCTTATTCGACGCTAATATCATGTGGATTTATCTCCATAAATCTGGAGATGTATTATATATATATCTCCAAGTCTTAAATCATTCCCAATGATCAATATGTCATCCACATATTAGACTAATTAAAATTTCCGTAACTCCCACTAAACTCTAAACACAACTTCTCGATTTATCGAGAAAAGTTTTATAACATGATCAAATCATTGATTCTAACTCATTGATGTCCTACTTAAGACAATCTCTTAAGTTTCACATTACTTCTAATTGAAGAAGTGGGTTTTAGATTCACTCGTTATATGTATATCATCATAATGAAGTACAATCCCTAAGAAGATCCGAATAGTGCAAAACACTTTGCAACTAATCAAGCTTTGATATCTCTCTTTGATATCCAACAATTCCACTCGGAATTTATTTCGGATTTTCATGGCTCTAAGCCTTGTATTGAGTTGTGACTTAAACACTCTCATGTAAGTCATATATTCATTACTTTCCAGAAGTAACTTGAATCAAACAATTTCTTTGTAAGTTGTAAGCTCTTTACTTTAAGCTCTTTACTTTCTTAAAAGTAACACTAATTCATCATCTTCAACAAGTGATGACTTTAACCTCCTAGGTTTTGAAGAAACAACGTCTTACACAAAACGTCTCATGTAGCCAAGAAAGACCAGTTTCTTGCGACATAACATTCTTTTGTGGCTCTTGAAAATTTTCTCCCACTCTGTCTTCTAGAAATAAACTTGTATTCTAGGAAGACAGCTTCACGAGCCACAAACTCGTTGTACTCGTGATTATAGTAAGGGAAAATGAGCATTTGTTTCTTGTGAGAACTCACAAGCTTGATACCCTACCATTTCATATCTCATATGAATAGCTTAGATTTAGTGGGAAAAACAACTTAGACAAAATGATAAAATCCCCAAAATTAGATCAAGTAACTCAAGGTAACTTGATTAAAGTCCAAACCCTACTGAATAGCGTTTGATTTCTTGATACAACCACACATTATCCCATAATGCCTGCTAAGAGAGTTTAATTTGTGATATTATATCACATTTCCTTTGGCTTATATCAAAGTCTTCACTTTGATAATCCCATCACGACTAAATCGTGATTCCTGGAACTCTTTGAACTTCTTCAAAGATTTCTCTATTTACCTTATCAAGTGAACACATTAGTGTCAACCTAAATCGTTGGTAAAAGAAAATGATAAACCTATTTTGGATCAATGATTTACAACCTCGATCTCCTTTTCAACCAAAAGGCACGAGACATCTTGCTTTGAATACAAGATACGCATATACCATAAGATCTAGTGATTTCAAGAGTACTCGATAACTCTTTGCGTTCATCATTCCAGAATCTAAGGTTTAATCTCAGGTTATCAATTTGAGTCTAGTATCATCTTCATGATTTATCATTCTAGTTTGGTTTAGAATATAATCACCTTGATAATGGGCTAGCCATACATCAAATCATGGTGTATAGGGTCACAAAAGTGAAACCTCTTTTGTATCTTAACAAAATTATATTCTTATTTAGGGTCCATGTACTTAATATTTCTAATTAAGGTACAACTTTAAACCCAAAACTAGATTGAGTACACAATGACTCTATCTCTCGACATTATTTGATGTTAGTCGTCATATTCTAATCATCCTATGTATCGCTTGCAATGATGAAAACCACCATCGGTTTCTAATATTGACGAAATGGTACTTGCAAAACTTATGTCAATCAAATAAATAAAGAACTAAGTCTTATTAGATGTCCCACAACTAACTTGCTTATTCTTTAACAATTTGGGGTAGTTTCCTTTCTAGTGTCCAACATTTAAGACAATGGAAACTTTATCGGTCGGATTGATGTTTTAGTATCGTTATTCTCAATAACTTTACTTTTAACATTACCTTGTATCAATTCCGTTCTAATTTTTACTTCTTGAACCTCGCCTTTTTCTTAACGGTTTAAGAGAATGCTCCCACTCATTTTAAAGAATCTTTACTTAGAGAAGCAAAGTTGAATCTTATGAAGACTACTCTTAAATTCAATCGTTTTAGTCTTAAAACTTTCATTGAAGTGGTTGCGTTGTTTTGGTCAATTACGATTTCTAACAAATCTAATTACCAAAACAATTTATCGTTTCAAGGTACTTAATTCAATTAAGTATATGGGAAAAACAATTCATTGTAAGTAGATGTGTTAGTCAAGAATCAAAAAGCATGTTTGATAATGAATAACTTTTATCTATACTCTTCACAAGAGATCCTTCCAATGGATAACACGAGGTTTTAGAAGAAAAATTCATATTTGTCTTTAGTTACGATGTTTTAATGGAGATTTGAATCAAAAATCGAAATGATATCGTATATGAATTGTGGTAAAGAAATAGAACAATATGATAACTGAATAGTGGAAAACATAACATTTATCGTTTTATTAATACTTGTAAATAACAAGTAAAGCATTTATATAGTGACCTCTACCCAACTAATATAAATGATTCCAAGACCCAAATTCATATTAACTTGGGCACGGTGTGGCCGATGAAACCCTTATCAATATAACTCGGTGGATTAGCGCTTTAATCGATTCTACTTTTAGAATTCTTGGTCGATAAAATTACTCTAATATTTATCTATAGCCCGGAACACATGCGACTACGGTCACGAATACTTCCGTTGAGCTCAATCCAAATTTCGAATAAATGTGTCCATGATCCAAACCCACATTAACTTGGGCACGGTGTGGCCGATGAAACCTCATCAACATGAATTCGGTGGATAGACATTTATCACCCACTTCTCCTATGTAACAAGGTTTGTACCCCGGTAAGGCCGAGTGAACTCCCTCACGAAATAGGTTTTCATGGTTTCTACTTTTTGGTAAGGCTAAGTCTCAATTGTTTATTTTTAGCGAGAGGTCATGTCAATTTATTATCTATCACGTTTTAAGTGAACTAAAGCGGTGAACTACGATAATTGTACGGTCGATAAACTCGATTAAAATGATAATGCATGTTTTAGTTATGGTGATTTAGCGATGCATGCGACATATAAATAAAATGCAAAGCATAAATTTAAATCCTAGTATGGCCTTCCTAAAATAGAAAATCTAATTAACTATTACATATTCGGAAACCAACTCCATTTGTCCCTTGAACTTCGGTTTTGTCACGCATCTCGAGGTAACACCATCTTTAATGGATCGCCTTCTCGAGTGACACCGTCTTCAAGGATCTCCGGAATAAATAAATTACATAACAAATTACATAATTTCCTGTTATACATTTGTAATTAAACTAAAATAAATCTATTAAATTACAAAACGGTGATACGAGATCACAATAAATTACAACCGAATTGATATTCCCATACATTTCGGGTAATACCAATTAAAAACTAAGGCCATACTAAGTAAAATTACATAATTCAAAAATTACATAAAATAAAACTATGACAATCATAAATAAAATGCAGCATTATAATATGTATGAACATGCCCAATTTTATGGTATATCGCCTTTAAGGAGCCAATATCGTATATTAATCGGTTTTTACGGATTTGCGTGATTTAAGCTTTTAAAATCACTATAATTACATAAATTCATATTTATGTACAAGTTAATTACCCTAACCAACTTAGGACTCAAAATTAGTCTCTACTAACTATTTGACAATAATTAACTTATATTTCTTAAAATTGTTCATAAATGGACTCAAAAATTACAAAATAAAGCCATAAACTTCAAATAAATCATAAAAATTTCAAATAAATTCAAAATTTTAAATTTTAAACTCATGAACATTCTGAAAAAATACCATGACACTCATAATGTTCAAAAAACTTAGGTTAAAAATTTCGAAATTCATTTAGGAAAAACAATGTTGCGGTTTATCGGATTTATCAATAATTACCATAAAAATATGAGAAAAATTATTTTCATTAACTATTCACTTTTAGATCTGAAATAGGTGATAAAATGCAACTTGTGACGTTTTTCCTTAGTCATGAAGTATGTTTTAGCAATTTATACTAATTAAAGTCACTATTTATGTTATTTTTCATCAAAAATTCATAAATCATGCAAAAAGACTTCATTATATCCAATTATTTTACACACATCTTGTAAAATTTCATGTGACAACATACTAAATTTCTATGACCAGAGTCGAAATATTACTCATAGTAACCTATTTTATCATTTAAATTCGATTTTATCATGAAAAATCCATATTTCGAGAATAAGAACTCATAAAATTATGAAACTTTATAGGTCATCTAAATATAATATAAGTGAAAAAATATCCAAAAACAACTGGAAAAATCGAAGTTTAGCTAGTTTTAGTCCGAAAATGACATTTTTATCATAAAATCACATTTTTAATGCCATTATTATATAAAATGAACAATAAAATTCCATAAATTAACCAAAAATATCCTAAATACATTTTAGGATCAGAAACTTAACATGCATAATTGATTTCGTGATATATCATAATAAACACAAATTTATAAGTTTTATATGTTAATCGTATAACTCGGAAAAACTATAACTGATTTGCATGCAAACAACCTAAAGCTCATGATACCGCTTGTTAGAAATCTATATCTAATTACTTTACATATTCATATATGTTACATTTAATTTAGTCATAAAATTAAATACAAATCTTATGCATGCAAACATAAATAAGATAAGAGAAGAAATCATTGTTCTTACTATATGATTTCGGTTTTATGGGCACCAACAAGATCTCCTTCTTGTTAGTTCTTGAGCATTCCAAATAATGGATGAACAAAGATTCAAGTATAGAATCTCTCCCAAAAGTGAATACCCAAGGAATACTCTTAAAGACTAAAATAATATGATCTAGTATTAGGATTAGTCTTACTTAAAATTTTGACACAAAATATTTACTTGTTCTCTCTTGTTTTCGGTTGTGAGAGAATAGATGAGTGAGTTTTTATTTCTCTAGAATTTTCACAAAAGATAGAGAGAGTATCATTTCTTACACTAGAAATTTTTTATGTGAAATGATGAATGTATAAAAATTGAAAAGAAAAACTCTTTTCTTTTCCCCTATAGTGGCCGAAATAATTGGCCTTGGGTAGCATGCCCAATGCCTTTTATTTTTGCTCTTCTCAAAAGCTAGGGTTGCATGGCTAGTAGTTTGCTTTCATCATTGTGTTTTCCACTTAAAACAATTTACACAATTTTTCCACTAACTCCCTCCAATATTTCGGTACATGTCTATAAAATGTGAGGTCCATTTTATTTTGTCATTTGTCAATTTTGTCACGTGTAACATGTTACATGACATGTCACAATGTAATATATTGTTAACATATTAAAAAAAAATCAACATACTCATAAAACATGTCATTTACAAAATCGACTAGTAATTCGTAATTACTTGTACCAAAATGGTTTATCAATTATAAATCCCAACATCTTGTATTTATAATAAATCATTCATTCAATCTCAATTCAATATCAATTGTTCCGTAAACAATAATTATATCCAAGTAATAAAACAATTCGATTACTTAGACCGTATCTAATTTAATCGAATTACAATAAGACACGTTAACTTTACTCACAAAATCATCCATCATTTTTAAGCAATTTAATTAACCCGTATCGGCATACGATTAATTAAATAATCAATTAAGAGTATTTCTCTATAGGTATGACCTAAAGGGATCAACTGATCACCACCGTCGCACAACAGTAATGTCAAACTCTTGTCAGCCAATCATTACCGATATGTGTGGACCACTTGACTGTAAAATATTTACATCCCACATGTATTCTTAAAATGAGACTTAAACATGTGATCATCATGATCGACAGTTGTGATTGCATTATTGTCGGAGGACACATATTCCAACAACTTGCCGCGCTCGTCAATATACCTGACGACATGACATCAATGCCCCTATGTGTCGAGAGAAGGAGCGAGCCAGCCCACATCTATACCATCAACAACGACGAGGAAAACCATGATGAACCTTGGTACCAAGCCATCCTCAACTAGAAAACCAAAAACGAATTCCCTCCTAACTCTGATCCAAGAGGACAAAGAGCAATCTGTTTACTTGCATCGCAATTCGTGATAAACCAAGAACAATTATACAAAAGAACACCCCAAGGGATTCTCCTTTTTTGCATTGACCATCACAAAGCCAAAGGAGTCATTTGAGAGGTCCACGACAGAGAATGCGGCCCTCACATGAGCGCAATGATGCTGACCCGAAAAATCATGCGGTTAGGCTACTATTGGACCATCATGGAAGCCGATTGCCGCAACTACGTCAAACATTGCCACAATTGCCAAATCTTCGCCAACATACAACACATACCACCATCCCTTTTGTACACCATGACATCACCCTGGCCTTTCTCGACCTGAGGCATCGATATCATCGGGAAAGTCAACCCGGTAGGCGCTAAAGGGCATTGCTTCGTCCTTGTCGCCATCGACTACTTCACCAAATGGGTGGAAGAGCAGTCCTATGCTGTCTTGACCGCCAAACAATTGGCCAAGTTCATCCAGGACAACATCATCTGCAGATATGAGGTACCCCATGAAATCATCAGCGATCAAGGCTCTCACTTCCGGGCGAAAACACATGCCTTGTTGTACAAATACACGATCAAACGACATCGATCATCCCCCTACCGTCCCCAAACCAATGGAGCGGTGGAGTCAGAAAATAAAACACTTGTCACCATCATCAATAAAATGCAAGATAATTACCGCGATTGGCCGAGAAAACTCCCATTCGCTCTCTGGGGATACCGAACCTCCATTTGAACACCGACAGGCGCCACGCCCTTCTACCTAGTCAAGTTTCTGAGGCGGAATGGACCCGGCGAAGGTTCGAACAACTTACACTCCTAGACAAATGGCGGCTCAATGCCTTGCACAACGTCCAGGTATACCAACGATGTATACAATGGTCATTCAACAAAAAGGTTAAACCCAGGAACATCAAGGAAGGCGACTTGGTCCTCAAGTCGGTCCGAACACCGTTACCCGTCGATCCGAGGGGGAAATTCAAACCAAATTGGGCCGGGCCATACCTGGTCAAGAAGACACTTTCGGGGGCACAGTGAGACTGAGTGACCTAGACGGGGAGGATTTTACAAACCCGACCAACCTAGACCAACTGAAGAAATACTACCCTTGAACTGTAGCAACCAACAACCGCACCCTAGTTTTACAACTAGCGACCACCTTAACTCTTTCAAGTCAAGTCCCTCAACGCGTTCTAATTTGAAATTGCATGTTTTATCGAGTTTAAGTTGCGACAACTTGCCCGTTTCGAATGCCCTTTGATCTGTCAAAGACAACATCCATTTGCACTGAAACAAAAAACACACTGAACTACGAGCATGGTTTGATTTCACCTTTTCAGGTGGATTTGTAGGAAATCCTTTCTTATACAAGAGGGATACAACCACAAAACCCAAATAAATTTACAAAACATTTCGAACTACGATCATGGTTTGATTTCACCTCTTCAGGTGGATACGTAGGCACTCCTTTCTTACACAAGAAGGATACAACCATCCCCATAATAATATAAAAAAACACATTCTCTTATGTTTTCCCACATACAATACATCACCCACATCAACCTTAAAAAAAAAAAGAGAGAGAGGGAGCAACATTCCCTTTCCCACAAAAATACAAAAAAGGAAGCCTTTCTCCCTTCTACAAAAATCCCATTTCCCAAGTGCAATGTTTAGGATAATTCAAACCGAATTGCCTTTATAAAATGGATGGAAGAAACAAGCGTTCATGATTTTGACACAAGCAATCCTCTTATTTAATTAATAATGAGAAGGATTACAAATTCAACAACAAATAAAGCTCGGAAAGTCTCCAACTTGTCAAAGCTAAGATGCCGACTAAGGCACCTCACATAGTAAAACTAGCACAAAACACACAATACATAGCTAGTACAACATAATAAAAAAACACAACACTAATACAACATAATAATAAAGTGGGTAATGGAGGTCTTCTTTCTTCCATTCTACCCTTGCCTTTTCCCTCGGGCTACATCTTCCCCTTGTTCTTCTTATTGGCCCGCTTAGCATGAACTTCCTCTTCGGAGCGGATCCTTAACGGATCTACAACGGCGACGGCCTCCGGTCTCTTGCATGACCCCATATTCGGTCGAAAGTGAGACCATACACGGCCCACTACATCTTTCGGACCCGAGCTTCTTCTCTTTGGCGGCCTCCTCACGTCCGGGCTAGCTCCATCAACAAAGTCCTCAAAGAAGGCACGGTTGGCCTTGCCAACCTCTCTATACTTCAAATCAACAACCTCGTCCTTACGAGCTTTTGACCTTTCCTCCAAGGTTTGAGCTCTTGACCATTTGACATAAGAAGGAGTCACCCATGTCGTGGCAACGGGGTTTGGTACCTCCCAAAGCGGCCGAGTGGCCCACCATCTTTCGAAGACCTCCACAAGCTCGGAGTTTCGAAAAACACTCTCTTGGACAAGAGTGTCATGAGCGGGCACCTTTTGTTGACGCCCCATTTGCCTCATGACCCTCTCGGGATAAATGAAGGAAGCAACCTTCAAACCCACCACCATCAAAGAGCAAGAACTAGCAACCGGAGCGGGCAACCCCATGAAGGACCTCAAGTGCCACCATGGCACCACCCACCGGATGTGAGGACCACCCTCCTCCACCAATCTCGCAGTCCAATAGGCCTCGGTGGATGCGAAACTATTCGCATACAACTTCTTCCTCATAGTACGGTGACGGAAGTAATAAGAAGAAGAATCGGTCGGAGGCTCTACCTACCTTAGCCTCTCCAATAGCCACACTTGGAGGATCCTTGGAGATCCAAACGAGGGAGCTTCTCCACAAGAGCCCTTCTTATCCAAGGCTTGCATGATCTCGCCAAGCACCAACCATGATGGATATCTACCATGCTCCATTTGCTCAACCACATATACAAGGGTCATGCTACCGTAGCATTTTGGCCCCTCCTTCTTCAAATGATCAAGAAAGAGGTATGCATGGACAAGGCAAAAAGCAAGAGCCCTTCTGTAGATACCCAGTATCTGCTGAGACTCCAACAAACACCCGATGATTATCGGACTACAACATGTTTTGGAATCGCGGCGTTTGATCGACAGTTTGTGTACAACTTTACGTCGGAAAACTTAAAACGATTTCGAAAATAAAACATTTCAAAACATTTCAAAAATACCTCGAGTGTTTAATGCACGGCGACGGGGTCACAATGACACTAACTAGAGTCAAAACCGACACCGGACCAAAAACCGACTCAAAAATTCAAATCCCGACTCCAACAACGAGTCAAACCGAGTCAACCACCAAAAACAAACATTTCAAACCTTCTACCTTTAGTTTTCCCGGATTCATGAATGGTCAAGTACCAAAAATGTGACTACAAAACCTAGGATAGAACAAATCATGATTGCGTTTGTTGTGAAAGTGACAACACAGCTCGAAGACCCGCGACGTGGCTCGCGCCTCTTTGAGCAGCCCAGGTGGCCACGTCGCTCAAAACTCACACAACCACTCATTCTCCTATAAATACCCCTCAAATGCCACCCATTTGAGAGTTACGCGAGTGTCCGCCCCCTCTTTTCTCCCTTAAAATTCTCGACACGACTTCTAAAGTCACAATCCGACGCGTATTTACAACCTACCGATCGTAAACACGAGCCTTACACATTGTTTGGTACCGTCATCGTGCATTAAATCACTTGACCGACCACTTCGACAACTACACCATCACTAAACTTTTAAAACACTCTTTTACTTACCAAAACGGTTTTAAACCGAGTTTTTTCCGATCAAACGAGTTGTTACACTTACGTCGGTCACTCGCCATAACCAAACATGTAAGTATGAGGGTGTAAAAATCCACTTTTATTATGTTTTCATTTGTTTCATGACTCTAACATGCTAAAACATGCATAACATGAACCAAAACATGGAATAAACGAGCCAAAACTGATTTTTGGTCTGAGGCAGAAGCCCTTTAGGTTGCCAACTAGCTCGCGCCTAAATGGGGTATTCAGACCAGAAATCAACCGTGTTTTTTCTCGTCATTTCCCTTAATCCATTTTTCATATTTGCAATCGCTTTTCACCATTTCAAGTATTTTCGAACCTTTGTTGTTTTATTTCACATGTTTTAACCATAAAGCATTTTTCACCTTTGGTTCTTCATACCATGACGGTTAAATCCGTGTTTCGGTGATAATATTTGGTTAATGACATTTAGAAGGTATTTTAAAGCCTTTTATTTCATTTCTTTACATTTTCAAACAAACATATTAGTCACCAACACAAAGTCATCCTTGGTTCTACATACCATGCCGGATTTTAACCCGGATACGATGATGAGTACCGACTAATAACATTCAAATGGAGTTAAAACAATTAGTCCATAATCATTTTCAAAACTATTCATGTCAAGTTTGTCAAACCGAACCCGACATCGAATATTATCAAATAATGATTGATACGTGCTTTTTATATAGTCTTTTTAGCCTATTTTAGCACGTATTTCTATGCATTTTCATACTGTTTTTATAGTATTTTGCCCCGAATTGGCTACTTTGGTTCGTTTTGTCCATTTTGTAGAAATGAACGCGAAAGTAGTGGAATCGTACTCTTTTTCGTCCTTTTTGCATGCATTTAGAGGAGACGAGATTGTTCCAGAGTGAGATACTGCATTTGGAAGCGTCATGGCACGGATTACGAGGCATTCGGTGACGGACTTGTGCTGAAATGAAGATAAAGAACTCGATCGAGCTGTTTAACCACTCGATCGAGTGGTTTCTATGAACCCTGGTGGTCGATCGAGTGGTTTTCCACTTGATCCTTAGCTGCAGAAAGGCCAGTTACTCGATCGAGTAACTTTCTACTCGATCGAGTAGATTTGCTGAGGAGTTTGCTCGATCGAGTGGTTTTAACCCACTTGATCGAGTAGTTTCGCTATTTATGGGCTTTAAACAGCCCGTGTTATGTTTAATTTCGCTAAACTGAATTACTTTGCTATTTAAGCACGCTCTACTAGGTCATTAGGGGTGATCTTTTTATCTATCAAAAACTTTACTGCGTACTTCATTCCTCTCGACTGTAACCTTACTTTTGAGATTATTCTTGCTCGGAATTTGTGTTCTTTACGCCGGATTCGCATTGATTGTAATTCTTTCTCTTCTCTCATTAATAATTAATCTTTGTTTGCTTTAATCTCTCGTTTCGTTGCATTTATTCTTCTGCCCTAATTCTCTTTTATGCTTTTTAATTGTTCTTTCATTATGTTTACTGCTGGAATATTATCTGCTATTAGTTTAATTAGTGATATGAGTAGCTAAACCCCTTTCATGTTGGGATTAGGGGATCTGCGGTAGGATTGGGACGATGTAGTAAATGAAACAGATGAATTGATTACAAGACTCTGTCACCATAGCAATTTAATTGTATTTATTCGACTTAGTTGAGTGCACGCGTCTAAGTTAACCTTTAATCTGGCTAAAATTAATCCTAGATCGAAAGATTGGACTAAATAGGCCTGGTATGAACAGTAGACTACCCTGACGAGAATGAAAGTTAAGTTAGTGTTTGTTTAGGATAGAAAGTGGACCGAGAGGACCTTTCAACATCCGTCTTACATTAATTCGTCTGAGTCATTTACAGCTAAGTCACTATATCTTTTTGCGGTGAAAGAAATCCTGACATGTCCCTCTTTATCTGATAGTTCGAACTTATTTCCTGCCTCTACTGCTTTTGCCCTTTATTTCTCTTTCCTTCAAAACTCGTAGTTTAGATAACAAATCAAACAACCCCCCCCCCCCCCATTTGTGACCAAATAGACGGAATTCTACAAATATCTTGCCTCCCTGTGGAGATCGACCTGACTTCCCTAGCTATATAGTTAGTTGAGTTAGTTTATTTTTGACAAGTATACGACAGACGTGTCAAATTTTGGAGCCGTTGCCGGGGAGGCAATTGCCCTATTTGTTTTTTTTTTCCGTTTATTTTATCCGTCTCAGGGAATTCCTATTCCTTGAGGCCGTTCTTATTATTTTCTTTCAGTGTTGTTTATGCCCAGGTCAAACAGGTGTGAATTAGTTTCAGCTAATTCAGACACGGAGAGATTATTCAGGCATAAACTCCGTCTGATAAGGAAATCACGAAAGGAAGACTTGAGTACTTTCGAGCCAGAGCTTGATCATTTCCTTTTCATGGAAGACAGTCAGATTTCTACAGTAAAGATGCCTAAACTTTCTAGTCATTCAGTGCCCAAAGCATCCTCTATTCCGAAGGGTTTCAATCTCCAGACTGAGGATGGGAACACCTTTGATATCCGTCCTTCTTATATCAATTTGGTGGAGAGAAACATTTATAGAGGTGTGGCAGGTGAAGATCCAAGGAAGCATATGGAGACCTTTACCGATTACTGTTCTACTATCCCCGCCACTAAGGGGGTAACTCAGGACAAGATTAAGGAAGTTCTATTTCCTTTCTCTTTAGCTGACTCAGCCAGGGAGTGGCTGACTGACTTGGACCGCACAGCTGCTGGGGTTACAGATTGGGAGTCTCTTGCTCTTGCATTTTACAAGAGATATTTCCCTTCACAACGCACCAATTTGCTGAGGGCCAAGATTACTAGTTTCAGACAGGCTCCCGATGAAAGTTTCTATGAAGCATGGTCGCGATTTAAGAAGTTGGTGAGGTCTATCCCTCACCATGGTTTTGACCCATGGTTCCTAGCCAATTAGTTCTATAATGGGTTGTATGATGACCACAGAGCCATACTTGATGCGGCATCTAGTTGGAGATTCCAAGAGAACACCGATGATGATAAGGGGTGGTCTCTTATTGAAGAGATGGCTAATCATAATGCTGAGTATGGTAACCCGAGGGATGGGATTAGAACAGTTCATACAGTCGATAAGCAGGTTTTGGCTCAGCTGGAGACCATGAATGCTAGGTTCGACAAGTTAGAATTACAAGCTGCTGGGGAGCCTCAGACGGTCCATGTTCTTACTAGGGGAGAGACTGTTTCATGTGAGAGATGTGGAGGTAATGATGGCCACACTGTTGTTGGCTGTCTTGTAGAGAAGGAACAAGTCCTTGCCTTTCAGCAATATAGGCAAGGAGGGGGTTCCTATTACAATAATCAAGGGGCAGTCCATCCCAATTTGAGGTGGACTAGCCAAAATGTGCTCAATCCTACTCCTCCTCCGCACCAGCAGCAGCTTTATGTCCCTCCGCACAAGAATCAACAAGGCTTTCAAAAACCCCCTTCTTTTACTCCTCCTAACCATGGTGCATCATCTTCCGGTGGGGTGACTGAAATTGGCGAGCTTGAGTCTATGTTGCAAGCCTTCACGAAGCAGTGGCAATTGAGTGATCAACAGAAAGATGCGTCCATAAAGGCACTTGAAACTCAAGTTGCCCAATTAGCCACTAATCAGTCCACAAGAAAGCAGGGTCAATTACCGACTCAAAATGAGAAGAATCCACACGAGACGGTAAATTTTATCAATCTGAGAAGCGGTCGTTCATATGAGGGACCGGAAATGCAGAAATCAGACCCAAGGAGAGTCAGAATCGATGGTGAACGATTTTTAGCGAAGAAAATGAGCTCACGGCAAAGCAAGTGCTCGATCGACTGGTTTCAGGTGGTCGATCGAGCAAATCTAGGGATGAAACTGGTCGATCGAGTGAAAATACCACTCGATCGAGTGAACAGGATATGCAGACTGGTCGATCGAGTAGTTTTTCTACTCGATCGAGTGATGAGCAAAGTGAAGTTGATCGATCGAGTAGAAATTTTACTCGATCGACTGACATTGATGAAGATTCTACTCGATCGAATGGATTTATTGGTCGATCGAGTAGTTTTGATGACGGGAAGCTTATTCGAGAGCCTGCTAGTGCTCGTTTAAGCGATAAATCACCAGAAAGACCTCGTTCGAGAGGTAAGAAGCGTCCAAAGGATACAGAACTTGCTTCGGAAGACACATTGGAGGAGAGGAACAAGGGACTTGATATACCTATTACAGTTCCCTTCCCGAGACGACTGCAGAATACTAAGGCCAATCAACAATTCGGCAAATTCGTTGAACTTCTGAAAAGCTTGGAAGTCACTGTGCCATTCACCGAGTTGCTGACAAAGGTACCCTCTTATCTTAAGTTTATGAAAGAAAATTTGAGTCGAGGACCATTAGTGATAGTGAGACCGTAGCTTTGACTGAGGTGGGGTCAGCCCTATTTCAAAATAAGTTACCTCCTAAGCAGTCAAACCCAGGTAGTTTTTCAATTCCGTGTCATATTGGTAACCATTTGGTTGATAATGCGCTATGCGATTTAGGCGCTAGCGCGAGTGTCCTACCATTGTCTCTTGCCAAGAGACTTGGTTTGACAAAGCTGAGTTGCACTAACATGACAGTCCAGATGGCCGACCGTAGTATATCACGGCCACTAGGCATAGTAGAAGACGTACCTGTAAGGATCGGGAGGTTCTTTATTCCCGTTGATTTCATTGTCTTAGACATCCCCGAAGATGTACACACCCCTATTATCTTAGGGAGACCATTTTTGTCCACTGCCCGTGCAGTTATAGACGTCGGGGGGAAGACTTTGACCTTTCAGGTAGGGGATGAGGAGCTGATTTTTCATCAGTCTAAGTCCCGGAGGCCTCCCATGCAAGCTCGGCCTTGCAATGCTCTCTCTTCTATTGACCCTATTATTGACACTCCAGCTGAAAATTTGGAGTATTGTGCTGCAATTGTTACCCCTCCGCCTCAGATTAAGAGCAAAAAGGAGGAAGATTCGTCTGTTTTCCTTGCTGCAGGTACAGATGAGAGCAATGAAGAAGCTGTCAAAGGGTGTGGTACAACTGCTATCAATCAAATTGAAAGTAAGGATGCTAAAGATGGTGATAGAGGAGCAAGGACGAGGAAAGTTCGCGCTTATGTAGATGTGAACTACTCCCCTCCTACCGTTTCAATTGATAATTCATGCTCATGGAAGTTGAAGAGGACAGTCAATGTTGCTGAGGTGACGTCCTCCAGTCAGGAGCCCTTTAAGGGGCTACTGAATTGCTTTGGGAATTAAACGGGGAAATGCCCCGTGTAACAGCTTGTAATAGATAATTTTTGAATTTTCCGTTGAATTTCTTTTATTGCTTTTAATTAGGACAATTAGTTTTTAGACTGTTTTTAGCATAGAATTAAGACTATAGACTGTTTATATGCGTATTTGGTATGTTGGGATACTCTTGCACGTGTTTTATGCAGGTTTGGGGAAGATTTACGCATTCCAAGGAAGAAAAGACGAAAATTCCAGAGCTTACGCGAGAAAAGAGCTCGATCGAGTACTTTTTGTACTCGATCGAGTGAAAATATGGTCGATCGAGCACTTCTTCTAGTCGGTCGAGCAAAGCAATAAGTGGGACTTCTCGATCGAGTGAATTTCTACTCGATCGAGCAACTGGAGCATCAAAAGTGCTCGATCGAGTGGTTTAAAACCACTCGATCGAGTGACAATAAATAGGACGCAGGGAGTTTTAATCCTTAAACTCTTTTTGTTCTTATTTCTAACTCTATTTCAATTGTCCCTAATTTTTTCGTCATCCCCTCCCCTAATTGCGACACAAACTCCCCCAAATCCCCATTTTTTCGTGCCCAATCTCCAAATCCGCCACCTACAATCTCTTGCTAGCCAATTAATCTTTCATAGCTCTTTATTTTCCCCTTGATCGGTGTCCATTTACACGGTTTTCGAAGAGGGTTAGGGTTTGCGGTTTTGAGATCGAAAAATCGCCTATCTCTCTTGTTCTTTGAAGATTAATTGCTTATTGTAGGTTCATTGCCATCAAGTAAGTGATTTCTATAACCTCTTTGCATTTTAATTTCGATTATTTCGAATTTTATTAGGAAAATTGGTATTAGGGCTCGAAATTCCTGTTTAGTCGAATTTTTTCGACTTAATTTGTCATTTGTTGCATGATCAATTCGAATTTGCGCGTGATTTTCGTGATTAGGGCTTCTAAGTCGAATTTCTTTCGACTGTCAGACGGTCTATAAGCTACCATGATTTCTTTAACCTCAGTTGTTGTTACATGCAACTGTTGTTAACTGCTATTCCCGTACCCTATCGCCGTTGTATGCTGCAATTCGAAAACCTTAGAGGAATTGTTGGGATTTATGTACTATTAGTCGAAATTTTCGACTGCTAGGGGACTTACATGCTGTCATATGCGGTTTTTCGTGCTGTTTTTAGTCGCTATTAGCAGCCATTACATTATCGCCATTTACATACTGCTATTTAGAATTGTTTGAGGATTTGTTGAGAAACATATGCTGTAGGTCGAATTTTTCGACTGGTAGGGGAATTTTTCAGGTTTAACATGCTGATTTAATGCTATTCTAGCCTCTGTTAGACATTATTTTTCTTATCATGCCGCTTACCTTCTATTTACAGGATGGATTCTAGTACTCTACCTTCTACCAGCTCGTCCTCTAGCCCGTCTTTGAGTGAGACAGTGGCCCCTGCTGTTGCCACTGCCTCCGCGTTAGTCACCACTGCAGCCCCAGTGTTTCTAGTTTCAGCTGCAGGGACGATTTTTACTCCAGCTAGCTCAGTTGCTAGCTCAGTTCAGGGTGCCACTTCTTCTACGGTCACCACCACTGCTAGCACTGCTGCTAGTCCTTCTTCAGTGGTGACCACAGCAGCCACTACCTCTGCACCAGCCTCTACTTTTACACCTGTGGCGGACTCGCCAGCAGTCGCAGCTGCCTTCCGAGCAGCCCTGGTTCCTCACACCGTCGCCTCCCGGGCTTCCGCTTTGAGTTCCAGAGGCCGGGGTCGTAGACAGTCCCGAGCTGCACCAGCTCAGTACCCTCTACTTCCGCTCCTAGCACTTCTACAACAGCTGCTGCTGCTACTTCTGGCACATTCACGGTCCGAGGTGACACTTCCCTCAACCCTCACCCAGATCACCCGCAGAGCGTCAGGCTCGTATGGAGCGGGACATGGCTTTAGCCTTGCACCCTCTGTACGAGTACCACTTGAGGCGACACCGTCCGATTCAAGAGGGTTGGCCACACCCTTCCTTCTACAGGTACCCACCTGAGGGGTACCCGGAGTCGGCTGACGAGGAGGAGGAGGAGGACCCAGAGGTGGCAGTGGAGAGAGCCCGCGCTGAGGAGCGGAGGAGGATAGAGGAGGAGAGAGATCCGGAGTACAGGGCGGAGGATGTCCGTGAGAGCAGTGACGACGCCGTCGACGAGTAGCTACTGGTCTACTCACTTCCCCAGTTTTCTGGCTGGTTTGGGGAAGTTCGTATTTTGTATGTATCTCTTACTCTTTTATTTTGTCTCCTTTATATTTATTGTTTTTTATTGATTGGTTGTTTATTCCCGTTCCCCCGTATATATCTGCTGGTGTATGCTGGAGGACAACGAGGGCGTTGTCCGTTTTGGTTTGGGGAGGGTATTGCATCCTTTTGAGTTTGCATTTGCATTTGTTTTTGCATTCACGTTTATTTTTCAGCCTGCATTGTTTATTTATTTCTAAAAAATCAAAAATCCAAAAAATTAGAAAATTTCAAAAAAATTCAAAAAATATTCACGTTTATTTTTGCATATAGGTTGAGTCGGAACGGTAGATTTCCGTGATGATAATGCACTATAACTTGTCTTTTTGCTTGAGCGTTGCACTTCTTTTGATGGTTATTAGCTTTGTCATACGCATAGTCTAGGAGTTTCTGTTCAAATATGGCCGACTGTTTAGACTTGACCTGATAAATTGGCAAACTACTTGAAAATTCTGAGATATTAGAGCCATAACTGGTGACATTCATGACCAGTTCATTAGGAATTGAGAGTAGTACTCCTTGCATAGCATGTTCATCATTTTTGCACTTTTATAACATTCAATTTCTCGTCAAATGCACGTATTCGGGTTCGTGGTTGGTGTCACATGCAGGGATGTGCTTGCAAATTTTCCCTTCTTTATATTTTTCACCCATTTAGCTCCACATAAGACAAAATTTGCCCTTTTTGACCCATTAGCTACATTCCAAATTAAGCCTGCCTATTCAAGCTAGTTAGTATGTTCTTTTAGGTATGAGTTTTATGGTTGCACTTTGGCCGTATTCCCTTGTTGGAGTTGTTGGAAAATTGAGAAAGGAAGAAGGAAGAAAAAAAAATAAAAAGAAAACGTGAATGTGGAAAGAAAGAAAAAAAAATGAAAAAAAATGAAAAAAAAAAAGAGCTGGAAAGAAAAAAAAAAAAAGAAGTTTGAAAAAAAAGAGTTTGTTTTGTTTCAGTTAGTTATTTCAGACGGTGTTGTTTTCGACCGTCTGACTCCTCCGTTCTATCCCATATTTTTTTGAGGAGATTGTGTTTGAGTTTAGTGAGTTGTGTGCCAAATGAAGGGCACTTGTACTTAGTTTTTCAGTCAGTTGAGATTCGGATGGTTTATTATGGTCCTGTTAGGAACTAGCTTGACGCTTTTACCTCCACATTTCCATAACATGTTTCGTCTTTTCTCACCTGAACCTCACTATTCCCATATTATTTGTAAGCCCTCGGTTGTGACGGACATTATTGGTTGGAGTGTGTGCATTAGTACTTTAATTGTCTTTCATTTTCGTTGCATGCATGCTATGTAGGTCGTAGTTAGGTGAGTGACTGTCTTTTCTTCTCTCTTTAACATATAACATTCACCCTTTGCTTCATGAGAGAAGAGTGACCACGAGAGAGTCCGATTTTGTTGGTCTTGCAAGGTCGATAGGTTGGCTATATTTCTGAACAGCTTATAATTCGTTTGCGTATTGACTGCTTAGCTTTAACTCTTAGCTTTTGTTGCATTAAATTGGTTCAAGTAGACAAGTTAAGCTAGCTCTGAGTTATCATTTCCGTTCCATTAGTTTAGTTTTGAGTTTACTCGAGGACGAGTAAAGGTTCGGTTTGGGGAGATTTGATACGTGCTTTTTATATAGTCTTTTTAGCCTATTTTCTTTTTAGCCTATTTTAGCACGTATTTCTATGCATTTTCATACTGTTTTTATAGTATTTTGCCCCGAATTGGCTACATTTGTTCGTTTTGTCCATTTTGTAGAAATGAACGCGAAAGTAGTGGAATCGTACTCTTTTTCGTCCTTTTTGCATGCATATAGAGGAGACGGGATTGTTCCAGAGTGAGATACTGCATTTGGAAGCGTCATGGCACGGATTACGAGGCATTCGGTGACGGACTTGTGCTGAAATTAAGATAGAGAACTCGATCGAGCTGTTTAACCACTCGATCGAGTGGTTTCTATGTCCCCTGGTGGTCGATCGAGTGGTTTTCCACTCGATCCTTAGCTGCAGAAAGGCCAGTTACTCGATCGAGTAACTTTCTACTCGATCGAGTAGATTTGCTGAGGAGTTTGCTCGATCGAGTGGTTTTAATCCACTCGATCGAGTAGTTTCGCTATTTATGGGCTTTAAACAGCCCGTGTTATGTTTAATTTCGCTAAACTGAATTACTTTGCTATTTAAGCACGCTCTACTAGGTCATTAGGGGTGATCTTTTTATCTATCAAAAAATTTACTGCGTACTTCATTCCTCTCGACTGTAACCTTACTTTTGAGATTATTCTTGCTCGGAATTTGTGTTCTTTACGCCGGATTCGCATTGATTGTAATTCTTTCTCTTCTCTCATTAATAATTAATCTTTGTTTGCTTTAATCTCTCGTTTCGTTGCATTTATTCTTCTGCCCTAATTCTCTTTTATGCTTTTTAATTGTTCTTTCATTATGTTTACTGCTGGAATATTATCCGCTGTTAGTTTAATTAGTGATATTAGTAGCTAAACCCCTTTCATGTTGGGATTAGGGGATCTACGGTAGGATTGGGACGATGTAGTAAATGAAACAGATGAATTGATTACAAGACTCTGTCACCATAGCAATTTAATTGTATTTATTCGACTTAGTTGAGTGCACGCTTCTAAGTTAACCTTTAATCTGGCTAAAATTAATCTTAGATCGAAAGATTGGACTAAATAGGCCTGCTATGAACAGTAGACTACCCTGACGAGAATGAAAGTTAAGTTAGTGGTTGTTTAGGATAGAAAGTGGACCGAGAGGACCTTTCAACATCCGTCTTACATTAATTCGTCTGAGTCATTTACAGCTAAGTCACTATACTACTACAGTGAACCGAAATCCTGACATGTCCCTCTTTATCTGATAGTTCGAACTTATTTCCTGCCTCTACTGCTTTTGCCCTTTATTTCTCTTTCCTTCAAAACTCGTAGTTTAGATAACAAATCAAACAACCCCCCCCCCCCAATTTGTGACCAAATAGACGGACTTCTACAAATATCTTGCCTCCCTGTGAAGATCGACCTGACTTCCCTAGCTATATAGTTAGTTGAGTTACTTTATTTTTGACAGGTATACGACAGACGTGTCAATGATGATTATTCGAGTCTAGTTCTACAAATCAACAAATGCGGTCTAAACGACCCCTTCAAATCAAACCGGGTTCAAATACCCATTTTTAACACGTTTTATAACGTTTTCTAAAAGGTCAGAACACGGCACATAAACCGTGGGCTAACCCGCGTCTAAACAGGCTCTCCATTTCTCATTTTCAAAACAAAAGGGAGGCCCCTTACACCGCCGGCTGGCTCGCGCCTCATATAGCTGTCTGATACAGGGCCTGTTCCCTTCTAGCATTAGTCTAGGACGATCCAGACTCCGATTAACCCGGATATAGGACGGATCAGACGACTATTCAAACCATATTTGCAAAATGCCTTACTAAGACAAATGGATCATGTTATGCACCCTAAACCTAATACGGTAAATGGATGTTTAATTTCCGTTGCATGCAAATCAATCATTAATCAAACTCGACATCTTATACTTGATACTTGGATTAAATCAACCGACTTAGAAAGCTCTCACGTGTTAGGTTTAAGTAATTGGATGCGCATTCATGCATTTAAACCGTTCTATCAACTTTTGCATTCAACCAACCACGATCGATCAGTAGAGGCCGCTAAACGCGGGCGGGATTGGGTGTCTGATTAAAGGGCTTCCCAATACGTACCTTCACCTCTTACTCAGAAACTTTGGATAGTGGACGACCTTATCCAGGGCGTACGAGAGTCATTCTAGAGACAGGATGCTAATGAGGGACGATTTCCTTATCTTTAGTACCTATGTCAAACGCTGCTTTGTGCTTCGATTTGACCGAGGTATAAAGTGGAATTCGAACGGGTTCCAGGCATCCCACAAATGCTTGGTGGCGACTCCGAACATCTCTAATCGTTTCGAGACCCTTACCGAGACGAAACCGACCGATCTAAAACGATCCGGTCGAAAGCATTTTTACGCCGCCGAGCGTGGCTTTCAAAAAGACTGTTGTATGTCCACAGATCGAAGTTGGCTTGCAGGTGGGCCATGTCCACAGATTGGCGACTCCGCTGTGGACAACTAGGACACTTACGTCTTTGTGATCCCTAGATGGTGAGACTCGAACGAGGTCTTGGTTCGAATGCACTATTTGATATTACGGTCACGGTCGGGTTCCTTGTCCGGGCCCACAACCTAACCCTTTTCGACCAATTGGCTCGTTTCGTCGGCGTGAGTTTTCTCATCCCCGCGTTTCGGATCCCGATTGAGTCAAGCATACCGTTGACATCACACATTTCTGTTTCGTCAAAGAGCTTTCATCATTTTCGAGCACGAGGCTAGGGCACCCTCCTTACACATTTTGTTTGGATTGGTATCCCTCTCGCAAATCGGGGTTTGATTGCTTGGTGTGTAACCCACCCTTCTAAGCCAAAACCCGTGTCAGCATAATATATAATATAATGAAACTGTGAGTGCTTATGTGCTACTTGATCATAAGTCCTTCCGTGTCATTTTCAAAATCACTCTTTTCGCGCCGTTATAATGGCCATTTCAAACTTCGGTCTTTCGCCGACCGTTGCACGCCTTTCTAGGCTGTCGTAATGACGTTTTTTTTCAAACCCGATTTTGTATAACCATTTCAACACGCCTTTCTAGGCCGTCATAATGACGATTTTCAAACTCGGTTTTGAACAACCATTTCAAACACGCCTTTCTAGGCCGTCGTAATGACGATTTTCAAACCCGGTTTTGTATAACCATTTCAATACGCCTTTCTAGGCCGTCGTAATGATGATTTTCAAACCTGGTTTGTATAACCATTTCAAAATCACCTTTTTACGCCGTTATAATCGCCGCGTCTAGACACGGATTTTAACCCGTTTCGCGCCGACAATGGCTTTCTTTCAAAACCCGAGAAAAGCAGACACCCTCTTCTCGAGACACTTTCGGGATCCCGAGGACCATGCACCGTCCCCGAGACCTATTCAAACATTTCAAACTCGATTTTCAAAACATAAAATTTTGAATTTCAAAACCGCCTTGGGAAACGATGCACTGTTTCCCGAGCCGACTCAAACTCAAACCGTCTTTTGCAAATAAAATTAAGACAACCCTTTCAACTGATCGACTTGCGGAGATTTCTATCTTCGGAAGCCGCCCATTTAAAAGCGACAAATGAATCTTTTTGAAAATTTCTATTTTCGAAAACTTCGGTCCACCATTCCAATTCCGCCTCGTGTCTATCGAGTCAAAGCAAACGTACTTATGGGTCTTTACTTATGAGTCGTCTCACCACGAGACCCGTCCAATGGCGTCACGCCGTCATGATTGGACTCGTGTCAAACGTTCGGTCAAACACCGTCACGTCATAAATCGAGTCAACACCGAGGGATCACACACGGTCTCCCCGTCCTGTTGAGTCTGCCTTTGTCTCGTCCTCTGCGTTGTCTGCGTTTAGTCTTGGAACCGTGTCGGATTGAGTTGTAATTTGAGCCGTTTTTCTGCCTCAGAGCAATGGCCCCATCTTCAGCTTTGTCCAACAACAACAATGATAACAATAGAGATGTCACAACTGATCAGCTAGCCAGCCTGCTTACCGCTCTTAAGGTCACCCTGGATTGCGTCGAGACCCGTATCGACGCCCTGGAGAACAAGGAAACTGGGGAACATAATACCCCACCTCTGACTGAAACTGAGAAGAGACTGAAAATCTTGGAATAACAGCTCCTAGCCCGGGGTAACAATATCCATCTTGAGAGCAACCGAAGGTTCGAGCCTGTCGGGGACCAGTTACCTGACAACTTCACCCTGACTGATGTGCCTAAGTTCAAGGGGGTGGAGGACCCGCTCAACCATATCCGTGCTTTCAAAGACTACATGGCCATTAAGGGAGTCAAACATGAGCTCTTTACCCGGATCTTCCCATCCTCTTTGGAGCCGATTCCTCGCCAATGGTACTACTCCTTGGACCCGAAAAACCTTACTACTTGGGATGAGATCGCAGTTGAGTTTGCCAAGCAGTATGCCGACAACGTCGAAATCCAGGCCAACACCCGCACTCTTGAGGTGTTAACCCAAAACGACAAGGAAGGGTTCACTGAGTTCCTAACCCGCTGGAGGAGGGTGAGTACTCAATTGGTCAGTAAGCCAAGTGAATCAACTCTGGTGGAAAAATTTGTCAACAATCTCCGCCCGGTTTATGCCAACCTACTAAGGTATCAAAATATCAAAACTTTTCAAGATCTGCAGGTTCTGGGGACACGTATTGAGGACGACCTCCGAAAGGGTGTCCTAGCAAAGACCACTGGCAGGGGTTACCAGGGATCCACCTCAACCGGATCTCGCCCTTACGGTCAGACAAACAAGATTGATGAGGTCAACCTCGTCGAACCATCTGCCAAGAAAACTGAGCGCCCCCAGAGAGTGTTCACCAACATAGGGTCGACTTATTCAAGTGCCTTGAAAAGGCTCATGGACCAAGGGAAGCTACAACCGATCGGACCCACCCCGGATCCGACCGATGCCAAGAAGTCCCGGTTTTGGAACCCCAATGCCTACTGCCAGTATCATCGAGGGAAGGGGCATGATACCGAAAATTGTTTCAAACTCAAGCACCTCATTCAAGACATGATTGAGAAGGGAGATTTGCCTATACCCCCACCAACTAAGCCAAATAACAAGACGAATCCTTTGGGAATTCACGCCATCTCTGACGATGAGCCGACCCTAGACTGCTCTCACCTCATCCTGCCGATTGACGACGAGGTGAATGTTTTGGAAAAGGATCCTTCAGACGGAGTGTTTGTGTTTAGTGCTGCCACCATGCTCACTATGTTTCAACAAGTTGAAGAGACCATAGCCAGCCTCTCTGAAAGAATCACCCGACACGACGACGCCTACAGTCGACTCATCTTCGATCCCCCAACACCGCGCCCAAGGGAGAATTCCCCAAGCATTTAAAACTACCCACCCCAGGATGGATCGCTCCCGCGACCATTATGGCATAGACCTCACGAAAATCACCTTCAAAATAACTACCCTCAAAATAACTATCCCCATAAAAATCGCCCTCACAAAAATATTCCCGACAAAAACTACCCACCGAGGAATACCCCTCCAAGGTATCCTCGAGACTCCGAAATTAATGGCATATGGAGGGATGATGTTGAGAATGTCTACATCCTCCCAGGGAAGGAGAAGCGGACGAAAGAAATCGGACATCTCACCCGGTCCGGACGTCCTTATAAAAATCCGAACAATTCAACGGTCGTTCCGACAACGAATGACCAAGTCGTCCCAGAGGTGGGCACTTAACCAAAGGCCCCCGAGAACTCAATCCTGAAACAGCTCCAGAAAGCAAAAGCCGAAATCTCAATTTGGCAACTGATCACAACGTCTTTTGAGCACTGATAGGCCTTGCTGCAGGCCTTGGGAAAATTAACCGTGCCCTCCACCTCTTCCCCAGAAGAAATAGTGGCGCACATAACGAGATACGCCCCTGATCTGAGTAACCTGGTCGTCTTCTCCGACGAGGATATCCCTCCGTTCGGAGCCAATCATAACCTGGCCCTAAACATCACCGTACAATGCCTCCAGAAAAATATACCAATGGTCCTCGTGGATGACGATTCCGCCGTGAATGTCATTCCTCTCAAAACTGCCCACAGGCTGGGTGTCAAGGAATATGATTTGATCCCAACGAATCAAGGAGTACGCGCCTACGACGGCACTTGTCGCAAGGTCGCTGGGCTAGTCACTTTGACCGTCGCAACCGGACTCTTAGAAAGACAATCCAGTTTTCAAGTGGTCGACATCAACGCGTCCTTCAACATGCTCCTGGGACGTCCCTGGATTCACGCCGTCAAGGCGGTCACATTAACGCTCCACCAGAAGATCAGGGTCCCCTTCAACGGGAAAACGATGACGATTCCCGCTTCCCCAATCAAAGCAGTTATGAGAAGGGGGATAGCCTCCCAAGCCATTGAGGAGGACGACAATGAAATGTGGGGTTTCCAAGCCGTAAATGCCATAACTAATGAATCGGCGAACTTTGAGTGTGACCCGTTCACCAACCTCACGGTCAACCGTATTATGATGCGCCAGGGTCACTTCCCGGGTTTGCCGCTCAATCCACTAAAGGACCCATTGCCTCCCTTGAAACAGGCTAAGGTCCCCAACATTCCCTTTGGGCTGGGGTACGAACCTACTGACCAAGATATCCGGGAGATGAACCTCTTAATCCGAAAACGCAAGACGCACGGGGTTGTCCTCCGTCCCTACCATCTGATTCTCAACGGATACTTTGTGCCCGAGGGAGAGTCCGAGCTCTACCACGGCTTTCCGAAACCGATCTATGACTCTGTGGCGAAGGCTAGATACCCGGGAGTGGAAGTCTTCCAGGATTGCTACTTTTTCCCCGACAACATCGAAGCTGCATTAACTGAGTCCAAACCGTCACCCTGCCTTGACGGACAAGCTATCACACTCCTCTTAAGGGAAGATAACGTCAAACACCTCGACTATGAGGACATCATCAACATCGCCCTGAAAGACAATCAATTTGATCCAACCGCCTTGATCTCCGATACTGACCAAGAGAAAGCTACCCAAGGCTGGAGGAAGACCGTCAAGTGGACCGATCGCCAAGGCCGCATTCTCAAGATAACAACTGGAGAAGGCCATATGTTCAAGGAGGGAAGTGAAGAAGGATCTGAGTCTGAGTCTGAGTCGGAGTCAGAGTCTGTCGTAGCTCCTAACACTCTTGATGTCCCAGTCAAGGTCCCCTTCCCACTATTTTATCACAAAGTCGTGGCTGATTCAGAGGCTGAGTCTAGTAGGGTCACCCCCACTCCCATGAATGGTGACAACCTGGAGCATGTTCCAGGGGCCACTTCCTCTGTTGTGTCGCCTCTGACTGACCACGAGATGTCTGTCCTTTCCGAGCTTTTCGCTCATGTCAACTTAATGAACGCTAAGTTTGCTTATGACTCGTCTCAATTTAACAGCAATGCAATTCTGAATGACTATGAGGAATTTGACTTAAGTGACTACCCACCTCACTTAGCCAAAGAACTTGACAAACGGGAAACCAGAACCCCCATCATTGAGGAGACCGAACCTATTAACGTAGGAACCGACAATACACCTCAAGATCTTAAGATTGGGACAACCCTGGACTCCTCGGAAAGACAACAGTTCATTGACCTCCTCCACGAATACAAGGACGTGTTCGCCCGGTCTTACAAAGACATGCCTGGGATTGACAGAGAAATTGCAGAGCACCGGATACCCATTAAACCCGGAGCTAAACCTGTGAAACAGAAGCAGCCGGATGCGTCCGGAGTGGGCTCTAAAAATCAAGGAAGAAGTGGACAAACAGTTCAAGGCTGGGTTCATCAAAGTGTCTGAATACTCTGACTGGGTGGTAAACATTGTGCCTGTACCAAAGAAAAACGGAATAATTCGGGTTTACGTCGACTTCAGGGATCTGAACAAGGCAAGTCCAAAAGACGACTTCCCTTTGCCACATGTTGACATTCTGGTGGACAACACTGCCAAACATGCTCTCCTATCATTCATGGACGGGTATGCTGGGTACAACCAGATTAAAATGGATGAGGAAGACATGCACAAAACTGCGTTCACTACATAGTGGGGTACATATTGCTACACGGTCATGCCTTTCGGCCTCATCAACGCCCGAGCAACCTATCAGAGAACCGCTACCACTCTCCTACATGATATGATGCACAAGGAGGTAGAGGTATATGTCGATGAAATGATCGTCAAATCGAAAGAACGGGACGGCCACATCAATGCCCTCCGGAAATTCTTCGCTCGTCTGCGGAAATACAACATGAGGCTAAATCCTCAGAAGTGTGCATTCGGGGTCACCTCCGGAAAACTCTTGGGACATGTCGTCAGCAAAAGAGGCATTGAGATTGATCCAACCAAAATCAAAGCCCTTCAGCAAATGCCTCGACCTACAAACGAGAAGGAGATTCGGGGATTTCTCGGTCAGGTCCAATACATCAGCCGGTTCATTGCCAAGCTTACTATGATTTGTGAACCGATATTCAAGAAGCTTCGTGCCTCCGATCACACCGATTGGGATGACGACTGTCAGAAGGCATTCGACAGGATAAAGGAAATCCTATCCAAACCTCCTGTCCTCATGCCACCTCAACCAGGGATTCCTCTATACCTATACCTGACTGTTACCAACACGGCCATGGGAGCAATGCTAGCACAAACAGTTGGCAACGAAGAGCGAGCCATCTACTACATCAGCAAAAAATTCATCGAGTACGAGACGAGGTATACCCAACTGGAAAAGACATGCCTTGCCCTAGTATGGTCGACAAAGAAGCTGCAGCATTACATGCTCAGCTGCATGGTCCACATCTACTCCAAGATGGACCCGGTTAAATACATCTTCGAAAAACCCGTACTAAACGGAAGGCTGTCTAGATGGACACTCATGCTGTCCGAGTTTGACCTCAAATTCATACCCCTCAAGGTTATCAAGGGAAGAGCAGTTGCCGATTTCCTAGCAGAAAATCCCGTCAACGAGGATCTAACAACCGACACATGGTCACTTCCTGACGAAGACATCCTTTGTGCCGACTCCAACGCATGGGACCTATACTTCGATGGTGCATCTAATCTGAGAGGCTTCGGGGTAGGAATCCTTCTAATATCACCAGAGGGAGAACATGTTCCAATCTCGGTCAAGCTAGACTTTGCCGTCACCAACAATGCCGCCGAATATGAAGCATGTCTCATCGGCCTACAAGCAACCATCACACTTGGCATCAAGAGACTAAGGGTCCATGGCGATTCCTCACTCATCATCAATCAGTTATCCGGATCATGGAAAATCCGATCTGACAGCTTAGCTCCCTACTAAGCAAAGATCAGTCAAGATGCCGAATTCTTCGACCAAATCGACTACTTCCACTTGCCACGAGAGGAAAATCAATTTGCTGATGCCCTGGCAAAACTTGCCTCGCTCGTCAACATACCTGACGACATGACGTCAATGCCCCTATGTGTCGAAAGGCGGAGCGAGCCAACCCACATTTATGCCATTATCGACGACGAGGAAAGTCATGGTGAACCTTGGTACCAAGCCATCCTCAATTACAAAACCAAAAACGAATTCCCTCCCAACTCTGATCAAAGAGGACAAAGAGCCATCCGTTTACTTGCATCACAATTCGTGATAAACCAAAATCAACTCTACAAATGAACACCCCAAGGATTTCTCCTCCTTTGCATTAACCATCACAAAGCCAAGAAAGTCATGGGAGAGGTTCACGACGGAGAATGTGGCCCTCACATGAATGCAATGATGCTTACACGGAAAATCACGCGACTAGGTTACTACTGGACCACCATGGAAGCTGATTGCCGTAACTACGTCAAACATTGCCACAATTGCCAAATCTTCGCCAACATACAACACATACCACCATCCCTTTAATACACCATGACATCACCCTGGCCTTTCTCAACCTGGGGCATCGACTTCATCGGGAAAGTCAACCCGATATGCACCAAGGGGAATTGCTTCGTCCCCGTCGCCATCGACTACTTCACCAAATGGGTGGAAGCACAGTCATATGCAGTCTTGACCGCCAAACAAGTGGCCAAGTTCATTCAAAACAACATCATCTGCCGATATGGGGTACCCCATGAAATCATCAGCGATCAAGGCTCTTACTTCCGGGCGGAAACTCAAGCTTTGCTGGACAAGTACAAGATCAAGCGACATCGATCATCCCCCTACCGCCCCCAAACCAACGGAGGGGTGGAGGCAACGAACAAAACTCTTGTCACCATTATCAAGAAAATGCAAGACAACTACCGCGATTGGCCGAGCAAACTCCATTCGCACTCTGGGGATACCGAACCTCCATTCAAACACCGACAGGCGCCACACCCTTCTACCTAGCATACGGTATGGAGGCGGTTCAACCGGTGGAGTTAGAGGTCCCATCTCTACGCATCCTACTGGAGAGTCAAGTCCCTGAGGCGGAATGGACCCTTCGAAGGTACGAACAACTCACTCTTCTAGACGAACGGCGACTCAACGCCTTGCACAACGTCCAACTATACCAACGGCGTATACAACGAGCATTCAACAAGAAGGTTAAACCCAGAAACATCCAGGAGGGCGACTTGGTCCTCAAGTCAGTTCGAGCACCATTACCCGTCGATCCGAGGGGAAAATTCAAACCCAACTGGGCCGGGCCATACCTGGTCAAGAAAATACTTTTGGGGGGCGCAGTGAGACTGAGCGACCTAGATGGGGAGGACGTTACAAACCCGACCAACCTAGACCAACTCAAGAAGTACTACCCTTGAACCCTAGCAACCAACAACCGAGCCTAGTTTTACAACTAGCAACGACCCCAACCTTTTTCAAGTCAAGTTCCTCAACGTGTTTTGATTTGAAATTGCATGTTTTATAGAGTCTAAGCTGCGGCACCTTACCCGTTTCAAAGGTCCTTTGATCTGTCAAAGGCAACGTCCATTTGCACTAAAACAAAAAACCCTGAACTACGAGCATGGTTTGATTACACCTCTTCAGGTGAATAGGTAGGCAGTCCCTCTTATGCCTGAGGGATAAAACCACAAAACCCAATTCAAATTTACAAAACATTTCGAACTACGAGCATGGTTTGATTTCACCTCTCCCGGTGAATACGTACGCAGTCCTTTCTTACACAAGAAGGATACAACCATCCCCACAATCAAAAAAAAAAAAACCATCCCCACAATCAAAAAAACAACCATCCCCATACAAAAAAAACATTACCCACATACAAAAACATCCCCATCGAAAAAGAGGAAGGGAAACCATTACCTTTTCCCACAAAAATACAAAAATGAGCCTTTCTCTCTTTCCACAAAATTCCACTTTCCCAAGTGCAAATGTTTAGGAGAATTCAAATCGAATTGCCTTCACAAAATGGATGGAAGAAACAAGCGTTTACAATTTTCGACACGGGACATCCTCTTATTTAATTAATAATGGGAGGGATTACATTTCAACAACAAATAAAGCTCGACGAGTCTACAACTTGTCAAAGCTAAGGTGTCAACTAACGCACCTCACATAATAAAACTAGCACAACACACACAATAACTAGATAGTACAACATAATAAAAACTCACAACAATAATACAACATAATAATAAAGTGAGTAATGGAGGTCTTCACTCTTCCATTCTACCCCTGCCTTTTCCTTCGGGGTACATCTTCCCCTTGTTTTTCTTGTTGGCCCGCCTAGCATGGACTTCTTCCTCGGAACGGATCCTAAACGGATCTAAGACGGCGACAGCCTCCGGTCTAGCACAAGACCCCATGTTCGACCCAAAAAGAGCCAATGCACGGCCCACCATATTCTTGGGGCCGGAACTCCTCCTCTTCGGTGGTCTCATCACGTCGGGGGTAGCTCCATCAACATACTCCTCAAAGAAGGCACAGTTGGCCTTGTCAACCTCTCGATACTTCAAGTCGACAACCTCGACCTTACGAAATTTGGATCTCTCTTCCAAGGACGGAGCTCGTGACCACTTGACATAAGCGGGAGTCACCCATGTCGTGGCAACGGGGTTTGGTACCTCCCTAAGTGGCCGAGTGGCCCACCACCTTTCAAAGGACTCCACAAGGTCGGAGTTCCGGAAAACATTCTCTTGGACAAGAGTATCTTGAGCGGGCACCTTTTGTTGACGCCCCATTTGCCTCATGAGCCTTTCGGGATAAATGAAGGAAACAACCTTCAAACCCACCACCATCAAAGAACGAGGACTAGCACCCGAAGCGGACAACCCCGTGAAGGACCTCAAGTGCCACCACGGCACTACCCAGCGGATATGAGGACCACCCTCCTCCTCCAATCTTGCGGCCCAATAGGCCTCGGTGGAAGCGAAACTATCCGGGTACAACTTCTTCCTCATAGTGAGGTGACGGAAGGAGTAAGAAGAAGGATTAACCGGAGGCTCTACATACCTTGGCCTCTCCAATAGCCACACTTGGAGGATCCTTGGGGATCCGAAAGAGGGAGATTCTCCACAAGAGCCTTCCTTGTCCAAAGCTTGGATAATCTCCCCAAGCACCAACCATGATGGATCTCTACCATGCTCCATTTGCTCAATCACATGGATAAGGGTCATGCTACCATGGCATCTCGGACCCTCTTTCTTCAAGACATCAACAAAGAGGTACACATGGACAAGGCAAAATGCAAGAGCCCTTCTCCTAGCCACCTCCGAGACATTAGCATCCAATCGGTTTGAAAAGATGTTGATAAGAGCTAGCATATCCACACCATGTGGAGCAAGAAGAAAGTTGATTTCACTTGTTGATAAGCCCAACATAGAACGGAATTTCTCCCTGTAGCACAACCGAGTCGGAGGAAGCACCGGAGCACAACCCGGCCACCCACCAATGGCTCCAATTTCTTCGGCAAGAGGACAAAGCTCGCCCTTCGGGAAAACGAAAACATGGTGTTTCGAATCCCAAAACCGAGAACATGCTTCAAGAAACGAAGGTTGCACCTTGACTTAACGAAGCACTAACAATTGACCAACTCCCATGCTAACGAGTTGATGCTTTTCGAGAGGCGACAAATCCCGGCACCATTGTCGCAAGGCGTGCTCAAAAGCATCCATGAAATGTTTTTGTGGAAGAAGAAGAGGTTTTGTAGAGATGATTTTGTTTTTCGGATGATGAAACAATGAAGAGCAAACGTCCCTATTTATACAAAATGATCAGCGCATTTTTCAGAAAAAGAGGAGAGTCGGCTTCCATCGCCAGGCAACTCACGCCTCTTTGGACCTTCTCCAGGATTCCCGCTGTTGACTTGTCTCTTTCAACTTGTGCTTTCTCCTGACACCTCAAACCTCCCGCCAGGAACTTTGCGCCTCTTTGGGATAATCCGGAACATTTTGTGTTTCCTCACACTCACATTTCCTTGTTTTCGCGTTTTACGAAACTTGACACGGTTTCCATGACGCAGCTTTAAACATACGGATTTTTCTTTCTTTTTTTAAGGGGGGAAGGGCTAGTCGCCTCGATCCGCGATGGATCGTTTCCATGTCAGTCAAAATTCCGAAAATTTTTCGCTTTTTCGCAATTTTCCATCAAAAATCAAAACCGAAGATTGATAACACGACATCAATTTTCCTCAAAAACTCAAGCACTCACAAATTCGAGTCTTGACCTCAAAAACCAAATATACTCGCAAAAATCCTTTTCTAAAATTCTTTCCTGACGGTTTTTGTTTGAATTTTTCGAGTCAATAATTTCGACGCAATTTAATTCACAACACGAGTTAATTGCTCAAATTTTCAAATAAATTCCTTTTGAATTCCGAACATGATGATTTGTCGCGGAATTTTCAAAATTCATTTCAAATTTCAATTTTAACTTCAAGTCATCTTGGTTAATTTTGGTTTTCAATCAAATGCTTTTACGTGTTTGCGTTTATGTATATGTGCTATCTGTTGCCTGTTTTCTACACTAACGATGCAGGAACTGGTGCAAAGCAAAAGGAGAATCAAACAGCCGACGGCGCCTCTCCGAAACACAACACAAAAAAGACAAAAATCACAAAACAAACCACAATCCAAAAACACATATATACAAACCGCCTTACGCAAAATACATCAACAAACGTCTATCATACAGACACTGGCCTAAAACAAACGTCTATCATACAGACACTGGCCTAAAACGAACGTCTATCATACAGAGATTGGCCTGAAACAAACGTCTATCATATAGACACTGGCCTAAGACAACGAACTGGGGGCTATCCGCCACCTACCGAACTAAGCACTCCCTACCCTTCCGATCAGAAAAGAAAGGGAGCAACATGGGGAACAGAGGAGCAACAGCGAAAGCAGAGGAGGTTACCACGACGATAACCCCCCACTCCTGCTCCACGACAAAAAAGAAGACAGTGTCTTGCAGACTTCGGATGATGAGGAGGCCCAGAACCATGATGCGATGCACCATTCCGATACTGAACCCCACTCATCAGCCACCCTGTCTATGAGCTACAACAAAAAGGACAAACCGGCCATATCAGCCGCCTCTCCTCCTCTACGGAAGCGTCCTCCACCACCGTCTTGAAAACGGCAGCCTCCTCGGCCACTACAGCCCCTCTAGGATCGACTTCCTCCTTCAAAGCCTCAATGACGGACCCCATAGGTCCCAGACGATACCCTGCGATCAAAAAGCAACAACAAACAAAAAACGCCAGCCAGAATTTCGGCATTACGACGGCATGAAATAGATAAATCCAAAAACAAAAAAAACAACCTGCAATGCAAAAACAAGGGCAATCCCGCCCAAAATCCAACCAAACCATTCACAAAAACAAACAAACAAAAACGACTCGCTCATCTTTTCAAGCAAAAGACGAGTCAAATCACAAAAACGACATTTCAAAACCCCTACAGGGTCCGCCAACAACCCAAAATACATTCCCGACACAATGGGGATTTTTCTACTGTTCGAAAAGGCAATTCATACGCTAATTTGAGCCCAAACGATCAAAATTTCAAAACGACCGCGAAAAGGCAAACGTGATTTTATCACGCCTCAAGGTGACCTAAATTACCAATAAGGTCCAATTCAAGGCAAACTGACTCAATTCAAGCCCAAACAGGCGCTTATTTGGTTAGACGTAAGACCGTCGCAAAAGGCAAAAATCTAATTTTGCCCACAAGCATCCAACGAAGGTCCTTAAATGGAAAATACGGGTTTTCCCAACTACAATGCAACCTAGTTGGACCCACTACCCAAGCAAATAAACTTGGCATTGTGAAGTGAGACGGTTTCTCGCCTCACTCACGTTATTTGAGCATAGGGAGGGGGAACGGGGACCAAAATGCAAACTAAAAGCACCCCTATACTCCTAAACAGGTTTCTAACCTAATGCAAGCATCAATTTCACTCGAAATGGGCTCAATCAAAAACGCCCAATTCGATTTTTAGGGCAAAATTCGCCCTAATTCAATCAAGCTAAAGATCAACAAATTTGAATGGATTTGACTTTGTTTTGTCGAAGAGAAGGAAGACGAGGTTATGAATGATATGCGGCCTGACCTCGCGTCTTTTACAGAAAAATAGGGGAAGCCCCTTTGGTTCGCCAGGTGGCTCGCGCCTAAAGCAGGCCTCCCCCTTGCTCTTTCAGCGGATTTTGGGCTTTAGCCCAATTTCCCGTGACAAACTTCAAATTTTCATTTGACGATATTAAAGGTTGTCATTTTTCTCAAAAACAAATAGTGAAAATTCAAATTCACTATTTTCGAAAGCTTTAAACGACGGCACATGAACCGTCCCTCCAATCGAATAGTGAAAATTTAAATTCACTATTTTTGGGAATTTTCAAGCAAACGGCGATCAGAACCGCCAATTTCAGAAATAATGGTGAAATCAAAATTCACCATTGCCCTTCAAAATTTCAAAAAATAATGGCGAAAATTCAAAAAACCGTTATTTCTCCAAATTTTAAGCGACGGCAATTAAAACCGTCATGCTCAAAATTATAGTTGGAAATTGAATTCCACTATTTTTACCACACATGTCAATGGCAACACATAAACCGTCACTTCAATCAATAGTGAAGATTCCAAATTCATTATTTCCATCAAATGTCAACGGCGGCACATAAACCGTCACTTCAATCAATAGTGAAGATTCCAAATTCACTATTTCCATCAAATGTCAACAGCGGCACATAAACCGTCACTTCAATTAATAGTGAAGATTCCAAATTTACTATTTCCATCAAATGTCAACGGCGGCATATAAACCGTCACTTCAAAACGTAATAGCAAACTCAAAATTGCTACTTTCCTTCAAAATTCAAACAAAAGGCGATCAAAACCGCCACTTCAAGTTCAAAGAAGGACGACGAATGGTGAAGATGCCAAATTCACTATTCTTTCAAATACCAGCAGGGGGCTTCCTCGCGGAACCCACTCATTCCAAAACAGTGATAGTGAAAATCCATACTCACTATTCCCGCAGCGGCATCACGAGTTCGTTACTTTCAAAGCAAGCCCATTCGACGCGGCTGTTCCCATGGTCCATTAACCGACCGTATCATGGCTGGCGAGCCTTTGTCCGCAACCTTCCAATGATAGATCCCGAAGATACCTCGGGTACATTTCCTTACCATGGTTGGCGAGCCTTTGTCCGCAACACATCAAGGAGAGATCCCGAAGATGCCTCGGGTACATTTCCTTACCATGGCTGGCGAGCCTTTGTCCGCAAACACATCAAGGACAGATCCCGAAGATGCCTCAGGTACATTTCCTTGTCATGGCTGGCGAGCCTTTGTCCGCATACACATCAAGGACAGATCCTGAAGATGCCTCGGGTACATTTCCTTACCATGGCTGGCAAGCCTTTATCCGCAAACGTGCGAGGACATATCCGAAGATGCCTCAGGTATGACTCCTTCTTATGGCTGGCGAGCCTTTGTACGTAGTCCAACGGACTTTAAACGACCCGTATGGATAGTCGACAGACTCTAAACTGTTCCCGACGACAGGTCCTTGGCTCGTACCCTCGAGTCACCTTGGCGTCGCCCTTCCCGACGGCAGGTCCTTGGCCCGATTCCTTTCGAGCCGCCTCGACGTCGCTTGGGTCTCCAGGTTGTAATCTTCGATTGACCTGGGGACTCTACTTTGACTTTTTCCCTGTCCAAGCCTCAGTCAAAGTGGGGCTCTGTAGATACCCAGTATCTGCTGAGACTCCAACAAACACCCGATGATTATTGGACTACAACATGTTTTGGAATCGCGGCGTTTGATCGACAGTTTGTGTACAACTTTACGTCGGAAAACTTAAAACGATTTCGAAAATAAAACATTTCAAAAATACCTTGAGTGTTTAATGCATGGCGACGGGGTCACAATGACTCTAACTAGAGTCAAAACCGACACCGGACCAAAAACCGACCCAAAAATTCAAATCCCGACTCCAACAACGAGTCAAACCGAGTCAACCACCAAAAACAAACATTTCAAACCTTCTACCTTAATTTTTCCCGGATTCATGAATGGTTAAGTACCAAACATGTGACTACAAAACCTAAGATAGAACAAATCATGATTGCGTTTGTTGTGAAAGTGACAACACAGCTCGAAGACCCGCGACGTGGCTTGCGCCTCTTTGAGCAGCCCAGGTGGCCACGTCGCTCAAAACTCACACAACCACTCATTCTTCTATAAATACCCCTCAAATGCCACCCATTTGAGAGTTACGCGAGTGTCCGCCCCCTCTTTTCTCCCTTAAAATTCTCGACTCGACTTCTAAAGTCACAATCCGACGCGTATTTACGACCTACCGATCGTAAACACGAGCCTTACACATTGTTTGGTACCGTCTTCGTGCATTAAATCACTTGACCGACCACTTCGACCATTACATCATCACTAAACTTTTAAAACACTCTTTTACTTACCAAAACGGTTTTAAACCGAGTTTTTTCCGATCAAACGAGTTGTTACACTTACGTCGGTCACTCGCCATAACCAAACATGTAAGTATGAGGGTGTAAAAATCCTTTTTTATTATGTTTTCATTTGTTTCATGACTCTAACATGCTAAAACATGCATAACATGAACCAAAACATGGAATAAACGAGCCAAAACTGATTTTTGGTCTGAGGCAGAAGCCCCTTAGGTCGCCAACTAGCTCGCGCCTAAATGGGGTATTCAGACAAGAAATCAACCGTGTTTGTTCTCGTCATTTCCCTTAATCCATTTTTCATATTTGCAATCGGTTTTCACCATTTCAAGTATTTTCGAACCTTTGTTGTTTTATTTCACATGTTTTAACCATAAAGCATTTTTCACCCTTGGTTCTTCATACCATGACGGTTAAATCCGTGTTTCAGTGATAATATTTGGTTAATGACATTTAGAAGGTATTTTAAAGCCTTTTATTTCATTTCTTTACATTTTCAAACAAACATATTAGTCACCAACACAAAGTCATCCTTGGTTCTACATACCATGCCGGATTTTAACCCGGGTACGATGATGAGTACCGACTAATAACATTCAAATGGACTTAAAACAATTAGTCCATAATCATTTTCAAAACTATTGATGTCAAGTTTGTCAAACCGAACCCGACATCGAATATTATCAAATAATGATGATTATTCGAGTCTAGTTCTTCAAATCAACAAATGCGGTCTAAACGACCCCTTCAAATCAAATCGGGTTCAAATACCCATTTTTAACACGTTTTATAACGTTTTCTAAAAGGTCAGAACACGGCACATAAACCGTGGGCTAACCCGCGCCTAAATAGGCTCTCCATTTCTCATTTTCAAAACCAGAGGGAGGCCCCTTACACCGCCGGCTGGCTCGCGCCTCATATAGCCGTCTGGTACAGGGCCTGTTCCTTTCCAGCATTAGTCTAGGACGATCCAGACTCCGATTAACCCGGATATAGGACGGATCAGACAACTATTCAAACCATATTTGCAAAATCCCTTACTAAGACAAATGGATCATGTTATGCACCCTAAACCTAATAGGGTAAATGGATGTTTCATTTCCGTCTTGCATGCAAATAAATCATTAAACCAACTCGACATCTTATACTTGAAACTTGGATTAAATCAACCGACTTAGAAAGCTCTCACATGTTAGGTTTAAACTATTGGATGCGCATTCATGCATTTAAACCGTTCTATCAACTTTTGAATTCAACCAACCAAGATCGATCAGTAGAGGCCGCTAAACGCGGGCGGGATTGGGTGTCTGATTAAAGGGTTTCCCAATACGTACCTTCACCTCTTACTCAGAAACTTTGGATAGTGGACGACCTTATCCAAGGCGTACGAGAGTCATTCTAGAGATAGGATGCTAAAGAGGAACGATTTCCTTATCTTTAGTACCTATGTCAAACGTTGCTTTGTGCTTCGATTTGACCGAGGTATAAAGTGGAATTCGAACGGGTTCCAGGCATCCCACAAATGCTTGGTGGCGACTCCGAACATCTCTAATCGTTTCGAGACCCTTACCGAGATGAAACCGACCGATCTAAAACGATCCGGTCGAAAGCATTTTTACGCCGCCGAGCGTGGCTTTCAAAAAGACCGTTGTATGTCCACAGATCGAATGGGCTTGCATGTGGGACATGTCCACACCTTCTTCTAGCCACCTCCGAAACATTGACATCAAACCGGTTTGAGAAATTGTTGATAAGAGCCAACATATCCACACCATGAGGAGCAAGGAGAAAGTTGACTTGACTTGTTGACAAGCCTAACATCGAACAGAACCTCTCCTTATAACACAACCGAGTCAGAGGAAGCACGGAACACAACCCGGTCACCTACCAATGGCTCCTACTTCTTCGGCAAGAGGAAAAATTTTGCCTTTCGGGAAAATGAAACCATGTTGTTTCGAATCCCAAAACCGAGAGCATGCTTCAAGAAATGAGGATTGCACCTTAACTTGAAGAAGCACCAACAATTGACCGACTCCCATGCAAATGAGTTGATACTTCTCGGGAGGTGACAAATCCCGACACCATTGTCGCAGCACATTTTAAAACGCATCCAAGATTAGTTTTGTGGAAGAAGAAGAAAGGTTCTTGTAGAGATGTTTTTCGTGTTTCGGATGTTGAAACAATGAAGCACAAACGTCCCTATTTATAACAAAACAATCAGCGCATTTTTCCGAATAAAAGGGGAAGGTGGTTCCTATCTCTAGTTGGCTTGCGCCTCTTTGGGCTGTTCCTCAGGATTCCCACCTTGAATTGTCCCTTTCAAGTTGTGTTTCTTCCTGACACCTCAAACCTCCCGCCGCAGGGCTCGCGCCTCTTCGGGCCTTTCCAGAATGTTTTGTGTGTCCTCACACTCACATTTCCTAGTTTTCGCGTTTTACGAAATCCGACATGGTTTCCATGACGCAGCTTTAAACATACGGGTTTCTCTCTTCTTTTTTAAGAGGGAAGGGCGAGTCGCCCGGTCACGACAGATCGTTTCCATGTCAGTCAAAAATCGAAAATTTTTCCCTTTTTCGTATTTTCTCACAAAATCGAAAATTGATAAACACGACGCCAGTTTTCTTCCAAATTTCAAGCTCTCACAAATCCGAGTCTTGATCTTACAAAAATCAAATCAATTACTCTTGCAAAAAGCTATTTTAAATTCACCCCTCGTGGTTTCAGTTTGAGTTTTTCGAGTTACGAATCAATTTCAACAAATTTCGATGCAATTTAATTCAAAACACGAGTTAATTGCTCAATTTTCAAATCAATTCTTTTTGAGAAGTCCAAACGTGACGGCTTATCGTGGAATTTTCAAAATATCTTTTCAAATTTCACTTTTAATTTCGAGTCATCGTGGTTAATTTTGTTTTCAAATGCCTTTTTTTTACGTGTTCACATTTATGCGTACGTGCTACCTGTTGCCTGTTTTCTACACTAACGATGCAGGAACTAGTGCGAAGCAAAGAGGAATTAACACCCGACAGCACTACTCCGAAACACAACACAAAAAAGCCAAAAATCACAAATAAACCACAATCCAAAAACACATATATACAAATCGCCTCACGCAAAATGTAAATATGTATAAGCAAGAGTCCAAGACACGGATCAACAACTACAACTACTCAGCGCCTCCCGTTGGACCAGCCTCGGTCTCACGAGGAGTCGCAGCCACGACAAACACCACCATCTGCTTAGGCTCCCTCTCCGGAGAACTCTCTAGCATCTCGTGCTCCATCACGACGCGAAGCTCCTCCACCGCAGCCAACTGAGCTCTCAGGGAAGCAATCTCCGCATCTCGACTCCGCAACCCGTCCTCACGACGCCTCAACTCCTGGTCTCGACTGATGATCCCCAACACCTAGGCCTCAATCGTCGACCTGGCTGTGTCCAACTCAGCCCGGGCCCTTGCGAGCTCCGCCGGATCCGCAGTACCCTGCAAAACACAATACAGATCATTGAGATCTAAAAAACGTGAAATGCAACACAAAATACACAAAAACGACTTACAAAAAGTACCTGAGCGAGCCGAGACTCCCTCGCAGCCAGGTCACCAGCAAGTGCCCTCCACCGGTTAGCCATCCGCCACAAAGCCTATTGACTAGCGGTCAACACCTGCAACCAGAAAGGTCCTTCAAGACAACACAAGGCAAAACACAAATGAGGAGGATTTTTCGGATCAGAAGCTCACCCTCAAAACAGTACCCTCAAAACAGTCAACCTCCACTCCATTCTAGCGTCGGTCATCTCAACGACCGCAGGCTCTGGCAGGTGCAGCTATAGCTCCTCTCACCCTGGCCCCTGAAAGGTGGTATCTTCCGGGAAAACTGGGGGTTGGGCCCTCATCAACGCATCGACCCCCTACAATTTAGGCCTACATCAAAAGTGACAAACCCTCCTACTCAAAAGAGGCAATGAAAATAGAGAACATGAGAAAACATACCTCAATCGGGAACCAGGGAAGCCTCGACAGCCGGAAGGTGTCGTAGTCAGACTCCCGCAACAACAGCTCCTCACCTCCCTGACCATGAAGGTGCTCTTCAACCTCGTCGAAGGTCGACTCCTGGAAAACACCCTAGGCAGATCAACCGGTACCACGAAAGTCTCAGTAAAGCACTGACGAGCTAAACGCTCGCCCAGGTACCAAACCGGCTCGATCGCCGTCTCGAGGTACAAACGATGGGAGCTGCGAGGTCGCAAACGCACCCTGACAGCGGCCGTCATGTCTGTGTAGTGCCCCCAAGGCCACCCAACAAACTGCGCTCGAAAAAAAAAAAGAAGAGCCAATCAATTAACTGGGGGCTTTCTAAGCTACCTAGTCATCCTATCTCTATCTGTTTCTACAAAAAAAGGGGTAAGAGACAACAACTTACGTTGGCAACTCGGAGGGCGTTCACGCGATGCCTGCAGTCCTCGTAAGTCAACTTAGTCGACTTCTTCCGAGTCACTGTCCAGGCCCTCACAGCAGGGTAGGTCGAAGAAATGTCACCAGTAGTCCCCGGGCGCTGAGGGACGAAGTAAGCGTACAGCCAAGCCTGTGACCAAACACAGCAAACACAAATCAGCCAATTTTTTCAAAAAATTGCCAAAATCAAAATCAAATTCAAATTCAAATTCAATAAAAACTACAAAAAAATGCTCGTACCTCCAACATGAGGCCGGGACCAACCAAGGCAGGAGAACTACCATCCTCCATCGCCTCCGGGCGCACCGCAGTGTGCAAGTACCGGGTAAAACCCGCCAAAGCCGGCGTAACCAAGTCAAACAAGCCCAAAGCGTCGAGGTCAGTAAGAAGAGGAAGTACCTTGGTCGACAAACGCTTACCCTTGTCGCCAAAGTACGTGGTACCCAAGAAGTACCACAACCACAACCGCGCCTCCTACGCGTCGGCTCTAGCCTCCGCCTCCGGACTCGCCATCGGCGCCGGAGCGTAGCCCACCGCTCTCCTTCTGAACTGATCCCTCACATACGAGCTCGCGATCAGGTATGGAGTGATGTCCGAACGCTCAAGCAAAGCACTGCCGATCAAACGAGTAACCGTAGGGGAAGAGGTGTCTCCGAGAACTCAATAGGTGTCTCGCCAGAGGGGAGGGCCGATATCATGGCAAAGTCCTCTAAGGTCACACCGACCTCCCCAAACTCTATGTGGAACGACGACGTCGTGTCCCAGTAACGGTCAAACATGGCCCGGATAAGACACAAACTCTACCTAATCGAAGCCCTGTGAATATCCCGCCAAGCAGCCACCAACGGCCTAAAGCCGACCTCTCTATCAACGCCCTCGTACCGGCTCGGAGAACGTCGTAGAAACCCAGACAAGTGGAGAAGCCTAAAAAAGTCCTCATGGTACCAATCTCCTGAAATAAAAAACAAACGTCAGAACACCTATCCAGGTCTGAAATGTGAAAAATGACAAAAATGACAAAAATTCAACCAAATGGCGCAGCTTACCAGGCCCTCGTGCGCACGGTAGGAGATGTGCCTCTCTAGCCGAAGCAACAACTAGCTACCGTCAAAACCCTCGCCCCAGGCAGGCGCCGCCCGCAAGTTCAGCCCCCGTGGAGCTGTAACCCGTCTAGCTTCCCAACCCGCGACGTGAGCGTCGTCCTCAACTATCTCCACTCTCCGTCTCTCCTGCCCACGAGACACCACACGGCGAGGAGAAGGCCTCTCAACGACCCTAACGACGTTCTGAAACTCCCGTCTGGTCGGCTGAGGACCCCTCCTCCTAACAACCCTCCACCCGGAGGTACCAGCCTCAGACCCTATCTAAGCTCTCTCAACACGAGCAGCCTCGACGACAGGCTCCTCCCGAACCCCAGTAGCTACCTCAGCACCAGCAGCCCCAACAACGGGTCCCTCACGAACCTCAACAACTCTCTCAGCCCTAACGACCTCCTCGGTGGGCCCCTCCTCCTCGGAAGCGTCCTCTACTACCACATCAGGTGCACTAGCCGGAGTACTAATCGGCCCAGTCCCAAACAGGTCCTCCAAAGTCTCAGCAATGGACCTGACAGGTCCCGAAACTCCCCGGAATCAAAGAACATCAGCCTAAATATCGGCATTACGACGTAACCAAATTGGGCAAATCCAAAAAAAAAAAACCTGCAAAACAAAACAAGGGCAATCCCGGCCGAACCCAACCAAACAAGACAATCCACAAAAACCGCACAAAAAAAGGACTCGCCCTTCTTTTCAAGCAAAAGAGGAGTAAAAAAAACAACAACAAAAAAAATGGCACCTCAAGACCCACACAAGGTCCACCAATAACCCAAAAAGTGTTCCTGATGCAATGGGATATTTTCCACGGCTCAAAAAAGTAATTTTACGCCAATTTGAAGCAAACAGGTCGAAATTTCAAAATACGGCCACAACAAGGCAACGTGATTTTACCACGTCTCAAAGCGACCTAAACTACCAATAAGAACCATTTCAAAGCAAACTGACTCAATTTAAACTCAAACAGATGCTTATTTTATCAGACAGGAGACCGTCGCAAAAGGCAAAAATCCCAATTTTGCCCACAATACCCCGACAAAGATTCAAAGTGACAAACACGGTCTACCCTGACTATAATACAACCAAGTGGGGCACACAACTCAAGCAAATAAACTTGACATTGTGAAATGAGATATTTTCCTCGTCTTATTCGCGTTTTTTTAAGCATAGGGAGCGGGAACGGAGACCAAAATGCGAACTAAAAGCACCCCTATACTCCTAAACAGGTTTCTAACCTAATGCAATCATCAATTTCACTCGAAATTGGCTCAACCGAAAACGCCCAATTCAATTTTGAGGGTATAAAGTTTCGCCCTAATTAAATCAACAAAAAGGCGAACAAATTCATACCTTGAGATGACATATCGACAATGGCGCGAACTCAAGCAAACGAGGGACCCAACAATGAAGATTTTTCTGGTTTGTCGCGTGTTTGTGAGGAAGACGAAGTGATGAATGGGGAGCTTCCCATTTTCGCGACTTTTTACAGAAAAATAGGGAAGCTCCCTTCCTTCGAAGGTAGGCTCGCGCCTCAATGGGTGCTCTCCCTGACTCATTCAGCGAAATTTTGGGCTTTGGCCCAATTTCCAACACAAACTATCAAATTTCAAACGACGGCAATTAAAGCCGTCATTTCAAAAAATAATAGTGAAATTCAAAGTTCACTATTTCTTCAAATTTCAAACAACGACAATTAAAATCGTCATTTCACAAAATAATAGTGAAATTCAAAATTCACTATTTCTTCAAATTTCGAACGACGGCAATTAAAACCGTCATTTCAAAATAATAATAGTAAAATTCAAAATTCACTATTTCTTCAAATTTCTAACGACGGCAATTAAAATCGTCATTTTAAAAAATATTGGTGAAATTAAAAATTCACTATTTCTTCAAATTTCAATGACGGCAATTTAAACCGTCATTTCAAAACAATAAATCGTGAAATTCAAAATTCACTGTTTCCTCAAACTTCAGACAACGGCAATCTCTCCTCGAGATTCAAAAATCGCTGCCAACCCTGGGGAGCTAGGCTCACAAACCTATCCCTTTCTGGCACCACAAACAAACACCGAGATTCCCCAACAGGATATCGGAGGCTTCCTCACGAAGCCCGATAATTCAAACAAACTTCCCGAAACAAGCCCATCCAACGCGGCTATTTCCACGGTCGATCAATCGACCCTTCATCATGGCTGGCGGGCCTTACAAACGCACATGGCTGGCGGGCCTTACAAACGCACATGGCTGGCGAGCCCTACAATGCATCATGGTTGGAGGGCCTTAAAAACGCACATGGCTGGCGAGCCTTAAAATGCATCATGGCTAGCGAGCCTTACAACGCATCATGGCTGGCGGGCCTTACAAAAGCACATGGCTGGCAAGCCTTACAAAGCATCATGGTTGGCAAGCCTTACAACGCATCATGGCTGGCAGGCCTTACAAACGCACATGGCTGGTGAGCCTTACAATGCATCATGGCTGTCAGGCCTTACAAACGCACATGGCTGGTGGGCCTTACAAATGCCCATACGGCTGGCGGGCCTTACCACGCACATCGCTGGCGAGCCTTACAACGCACATGGCTGGCGAGCCATACAACGCACCGCGGCTGGCGAGCCCCTCTCATATACGCACCACGCCTGGCGAGCCCCTTCATATACGCACCGCGGCTGGCGAGCCCCTTCATATCCGCAACACAGCTGGTGAGCTTTTGTCCGCAAACAAGATACGACTCAAGGACATATCCCGAAGATGCCTCTGGTATGACTCCTGCTTATGGCTGGCGAGCCTTTGTACGAAGTCTAACGGACTTTAAACGACCCGCATGGGCAGTCGACAGACTTAAAACTATTCTCGACGACAGGTCCTTGGCTCTTACCCTCGAGTCGCCTTGGCGTCACCCTTCCCGACGGCAGGTCCTTGGCCCGAATCCTTTCGAGCCGCCTCGACGTCGCTTGGGTCTCTAGGTTTTAATCTTCGATTGACCTGGGGGCTCTACTTTGACGTTTGCCCTGTCCAAGCCTCAGTCAAAGTGGGGGATCTGTAGATACCCAGTATTTGTCGAGTCTCCAACAAACACCCGATGATTATCGGACTACAACATGCTTAGGAATCGCAGCGTTTGATCGACAGTTTGTGTACAACTATACGGTAGAAATATTAAAACGATTTCGAAAAAAAAACATTTCAAAAGTACCTGGAGTGTTTAATGCATGACGACGGGGTCGCAATGACACTAACTAGAGTCAAAACCAACACTGGACCAAAAACCGAGTCAAACACAAAAAAAAAAACCATTCAAATACTTCTATGTTAAGGTTTCCCGGAATCCTACATAGTCGAGTACCAACCAAGTTCTTCCAAATCCTAGGATAAAAAAAATTATGATTACACTTGTGTGATAGTGACAAGACACCTCAAAGACGTGCGACGTGGCTCACGCCTCTTTGAGCAGCCCATGCGGCCAAGTCGCTAAAAACTCACACAACCACTCATTCTCGTATAAATACCCCTCAAATGCCACCATTTGAGAGTTACCTTAAAATTCTAGACTCGACTTCTCAAGTCAAAATCCGACACGTGTTTACGACTTACCGATCGTAAAGACAAGCCTTACACATTTTTTGGTACCGTCATCGTGCATTAAATCACTTGACCGACCATCTCGACCACTACACCATCACTAAACTTAACAAAACACTCTTTTACTTACTAAAACGGTTTTAAACCGAGTTTTTCGACCAAACAAGTTGATACACTTACGTCGATTTCTCGCCATAAGCCTAGCATGTAAGTATGAGGGTGTAAAAATCTTCTTTTATGGTGTTTTCATTTGTTTCATGACTATAACATGCTAAATCATGCATAACATGGTCCAAAACAAGAAAAGAATGAGCCAAAACCGGATTTTGGTTGAGGCAGAGGCTACTTACGTAGCATAGAGGCTCGCGCCTAAAGCAGCCTGCCCAACCTTAAGTCCAAACCGTGTTTGGTCTCTTCATCTCCTTTACTATTATTTCATATTTGCAATCGGTTTTTACCATTTCAAGTATTTTGAAACCTTTTTATGACATGTTTTTAACCATAAAACATTTTTCACCCTTGATTCCTAATACCATGACGGTTTAATCCGTGTTTCGGTGATAATATTTGGTTAATTACATTATAAAAGGTATTTTAAAGCCTTTAATTTTATTTCTTTACATTTTGAAGGGTATTTTATCCTTTTTTCATTTCTTTACATTTTCAAAATAAATGTATTAGTCATCAACACAAAGTCATCCTTGGTTCCACATACCATGTCGGATTTTAACCCGAGTACGATGATGAATATTGACTAATTAAAAACAAATGAACTTAAAACAATTAGTTCGTAATTATTTTCAAAACTATTCATATCAAAGCTTGCAATATCGAACGAACCCGACATCGAATATTGTCAAAACAATGACGATTATTCAAGTCTCATTCTTCAAATCAACACAAAAGCGGCCTAAACGGCCTTTTCAAATCAAGACGGGTTGAAATACCCATTTTTCAATACGTTTTACAAACCCTTTCAATGGTCAGAACACGTCTTCTATCGTTTGCTGACCCGCGCCTAAACCGGCCATTCATTTTTCTATTTTCAAACTAGGGGAGACCCATTTGCATCGCCAACAGGCTCGCGCCTCTTTTGGCTGCCTAATGCAGGGTCTGTTCCACTTCCAACATTGGTGTAAGACGATCCCGACTTCGGTTAACCCAAATACAGGATGGAACAGTTGACGAATCCGCTCATTTTATCCTATACTTGCAGAACGCCTTACTAAGACAAATGGATCACGTTATGCACCATAAACCCAATTCGGTACATGGATGTTTAATTTGCGTCTTGCATGCAAATCAACATAAAATCAAACTTGACATCTTATACTTGATACTTGGATTAAACAAACCGACATAGAAAGCTCACGTGTTAGGTTAAACTTTTGGATGCGCATTCATGCATTTAAAACGTTTTATCAATTTTTGCATTTAACCAACCAAGATCGATCAGTAGAGGCCGCTACCGCGGGCGGGATTGGGTGTCTGATTAAAGGGCTTCCCAATACATACCTTCACCTCTTACTCAGAAACTTTGGATAGTGGACGACCTTATCCAGGGCGTACGGGAGTCATTCTAGAGATAAGATGCTAAAGAGGGACGATTCCTTATCTTAAGTACCTATGTCAAACCCTGCTTTGTGCTTCGTTTGACCAAGGTATAAAGTGGATTCGAACTGGTTCCAAGCATCCCTCAAATGCTTGGTGGCGACTCTGAACATCTCTTGCATCGTTTCCAGACCCTTGCCGATACGAAACCGACTAATCTAAAACGATCCGGTCGAAAGCATTCTTACGCCGCTGAGCGTGGCTTTCAAAAGATCACTATGCGTCCACGGATTGGCCCGGCGCGTAGGTGGCTATGTCCACAGCGGGTCAACAGACGATTGAAGGGACGGCTTCTGACCATTAAAAGGTTTGTAAAATGGTTTGAAAAGAGGGTGTTTGAACCCGTCTTGATTTGAAAAGGTCGTTTAGACCGCTTTTGTGTTAATCTGAAGAACGGGACTTGAATAATCGTCATTGTATTGACAATATTAAATGTCGGGTTCGGTTTTGCAAGCTTGACATGAATAGTTTTGAGAAATAATTATGAAGTAATTGTTTTAAGTTCATTTTTTTGTGATTAGTCAACGTTTATCATCGTACTCGGGTTAAAATCCGACATGGTATGTAGAACCAAGGATGATTTTTTATTTATGACTTATACATTTGTTTTGAGAATGTAAAGCAATGAAATAAAAGGTTTTAAAATACCTTTTGAAATGTAATTAACCAAATATTATCACCAAAACACGGATTAAACCGTCATGGTATTTGAAACCAAGGGTGAAATATATTTTATGGTTAGAAGTTTATCGTAAAAATGATTTAGAATATTTGAAATGGTAAAAACCGATTACAAATATGAAATGGAAATAAAGGGGAAGAAAAGGCCAAACATGGCTGGATTAAGGCCTGAGAGGGGCTTTAGGCACGAGCCATGCTGCTATACAAGCTGCCTCTGTCTGCGGCCAAAATCCGATTTTGGCTCATTTATCCCATATTTGGACCATGTTATGTATGTTTTACAATGTTATAGTCGTAAAAAAAATGAAAAACATGATAGAAGAGGATGTTTACACCCTCATACTTACATGCTAGGCTTGAGACGAGAAATCGACGAAAGTGTATCAACTTGTTTGGTCGGAAAACTCGATTTGAAAACCGTTTTAGCAATGTAAAAAGAGTGTTTTAAGTTTAGTGATGGTGTAGTTGTTGGGGTAATGTCCTCCTCAATAGTGCGTTTAGATACTAAATCTCGTACAAGGAATATCAGGGATTTATATTATATATATTTGTCAGCTGGTCAACGTTAATCGGTAATGATTGGCTGACTAAAGTTTGACATAACTGTCGTGTGACGGCGATGATCAGCTGATCCCTTTAGGTCACACCTATTGAATGATGCCCAAATGGATAAAATAATTATTTATATGAGATATAGTATAATTAGTATCTTGTATATATAGACTTTTAAGTCGTGTGAATTTATTTTTGATGACGAGTTACGAACTCGGGCCAAGGGGATTTATTATTTAATTATGTGATAATTAATTAATAAATAATAATTAAAATTTATTAATTAATAGTTAGTTAATTAATTTTATACGGTATATGTATATGTTTTGAGGCGGAAATAATTACCTATTTAATTTTACAAGAGGTTGTAAAATTAGCTAATAAAGGTCCATAAGACACATTTTATATTGATAGAATGGTGTAATAATTACTTAATAGTTAAGTGATTATTAGTTGTTAATTTATATTATTTAAATGTTAAATAATCAAATTAATATTTAATTATATAAGATAAATAAATATAAGACTTTTAAGCATTTGTGGGATAAATGTCGGAAATCGAAATGGACTAATTTTTACTCAAGTGGGCTGGTTTTTTATGGATACTACATGTGTCAAGTTTGTTGACACATAACTCTAGTGTTGTCCCCTTGACTTGCCTATATATATCCCCCTCATTAGACATTATAAGTTTTGATTTTTAGACAAGGGGTCTTATTTTTCTTCATTCTTTCATATCAAAAGTTGATCAATATTTTGATCATCCAACAAATAAATTCACAAATAATATTATTGATGTGACCATAATTAGAGCAAATTTAGTCCCCAAATTATCCTTGTTACCATGCTTTTTAGTGCATATTTGGGTCATTTATTGTCTTTAATTCTTTATTTTGCATATTCTTTGAGGTTTTGATCCCTTGGTAGGAAAGGAGTGCAAACCTTGCATTTTCGTGGCAAAATGAGACTAAATTGATTGAATTCAATGACCAAGCATCAAGGAGAGACAAGATTAGAAGGCCTTTGTACATACTATAGTAGATGTGCAATGATGAGAAAAGATCCTTGCATCCTAGAGGAAATCCCCAAGGATTTTATGAAGGAAAAGGAAGAAAAGAAGAAGAAACAAGACTGCCCAACAATCCGTGCGTCTTCCCATGAATCCGCCCGTCCACCACCCACAACCCGTGCGTCTTCTTCAGCAAGACGCCCGGGCAAAAGCTCCCCAATCCGCCCGTCTTCACTCCCAAGACGCCCGGGCAGAAACCACCAAATTCGCCCGTCCAGTGCTAAAGACGCCCGGATTCCCAGACAGTCCCATTTCGTCTTCTTCAAGCTTCAAGGAAGGATGCACATCTTTTTCTAGAGACCGGAGTCTCCCTAGAGACCTGAGTCTTCCCAAAAAGACCGGCGTTTCCTCAACAAGGGACTTAATCGTCATTTAAGCCCTTAGTTAACCCTAAGTCATGTACCTAATCCCCACTATAAATACCCCATTAGTCTAATTAGAAGAGCATGTTCTTCTTAGCAATCTTTAGAGTAGTTAATATCAATCAAATCTATCTTTAATCTTGTAATCAACATTTAATCAAGTTTTAATACAAGTTTTATTTCCTTAATCTCTTTCCTGTTCATCCTTTATTTTGGGTAATTGAAGATTATTTGGGTTATTATTGGGAGATTGACAACCTTCCAATCAAGCATCAAGTACTTCTTTTATTCTTTGCTTTATTATTGGAATCATTAGTAGGTATAATTCTCTTAATCTCCTTTTAATTATTGTTAATTAATTTCATTTATTCATCATGTTTCACTTTGTTGGTATGATTGACAACCTTGCTAGCATGTTCAACATGATAATGAGTGAGTAGTTTCCTTAGCTAGGGTTAATGGGTAATTAGGGGAAACCAACATGGGGAATGATTCATGCTTAAATTAATATGCTTTCATAGTTTATTTGCTTGCTTGTTGTGATCTCAACTTATGCACATGTTATGTTTGATGAAATGTGAGCCTATGAATCCTTGCATTTTTTACCCATCACCTATCTTTTCAATGAGACTTGTAAGACATAAACCAACTCGAGTCTCATTAGACCATGCATATTGTTGAGTAGTGAAGATTAAGTCGACTTGTAGGTGTTGTACAATCTAATCGATTCGGCTCCGGGACCCAAACTTTCCTAGGATTGTAAGATATAAACCAACTCAATCCATCACAACAATAATTGCTTGCTTATAACTTGAGAATATGTTTGTATGATCAATTCCCATGAATCCCCTATGACCCCATGACACCCTAGTGCCTTTTATCAATTGTTTACATCCCTTTTAATTCATCTTGCTTCTTTACTTTCATTGCTATTTAGTTTAGTGACCTTCTACTTCAAACCCCAATTGTGACACCCTTAAGACACCACTAGTTTCAATAGAAATCTCATCTCAATTCCCTTCCCTTGGGATCCGACCTTTACTTGCCTCTTTACTAATTATAGAGTTGTTAGTGAAGTTATAAATTGTGTTTTGTTCTAGGTGCTCTTGACTACAAGTAACCGAAAAATATAGTACGGCCAAAAATGGCGCCGTTGCCGGGGACGGTGTTAACTTGATTTAGATTTTCTTGTATTGTTATTAGTTGTGTCTATCTTTGCCTTTGGGAAGTAAAACTCCTCAAGGTTTGTTCTAATTATTTTCGAGTTGTTTGATATTTTGCATGTCTAGAAGGTCACAGGGTGACTTGTTACCCTTTGATCACGAAATTGAAAAAACTTTGACAACCAATAGAAGACTTGCTAGGAGAACTTTGAGAGGTATTGGTGAGGTTGTAGATATTCAACCAAATACTATTGAGTTCATCGACCCTTTTGCAAGAGAAGGTGAGAAGAACCCAACACAAAATCCAACACAAAATCAACCCACAATGCCTAAGTTTTCATCACATTCCGTACCCACCGAGGAGAACCTACCCAATGGTACTCCCACACCACAACATCTAACCGGAAATTTTATTGCCAAATCCGCATTTATCCAATTAGTCGAAAGAAGCCAATTTGGGGGAATGCCTAGTGAAGACCCTCATTCTCATATGGAAACTTTTTGTGACTATTGTGATGCGATTTCTCAAACCGGTGTAAATCAAGACCAAATTCGATGGGTCTTATTTCCTTTTTCTCTAATTGGCACCGCGAAACAATGGTTGAAAGGCCTTGATAAGGCTACTCTCGGAATGGATTCTTGGAATAAGTTGGCTCTAGCTTTCTACAAAAAGTTCTATCCACCGGAAAAGACTAACACGCTAAGAGCTCAAATTACGGGCTTTAAGCAAAGGGATGAAGAATCTTTGTATGAAGCTTGGGAGCGATTTAAGGGAATTTGTCGCTCATGTCCTCACCATGAACTTAACGAGTGGTTCTTGGTACAACAATTTTGGAACGGTTTTTATGAAGACTCAAGGAACATTCTCAACATGGGATCAAATGGAATGTTCACCGAAGTTGATGACAATCAAACTTGGAACAAAATTGAGGAAATGGCGGTCCATAACTCACAATATAGTAGACCTCGCAAGGCTACTAGAGAAGGAAAGCATGAAGTGGACTCCATTACTCAATTGAGTGCTCAACTTAGTGCTCACATCGATACCATCAATTTGAAGTTTGAAAAAGCTATGGCTAGACTTAAAGAAGCCACAAAATCACCAAAGCATCATGTTAATGCCATGACAGCATCTTCATCAATCCCAAGTAGGATATGTGAGAATTTTGGAACTTTGGGACATGACCAAAGTAAATGTAGGGGAACAAATGAACAAGTGAATGTTTTCCAAGCATACAAGAGTGGTACCCCTTATTCCAACTATTACAATGAAAACACCAAATTCCATCCAAATCTGTCATACAAAAGCCAAAATGTTCAAAACCCTCAACCAACATATACGCCATCTCCCATGAGAAACCAAAATCAAAGACCCTTTTACAACCAAAACCAAGGTTACCAAAATCAAACTCCATACAATCAACAAAATGACCAAGGTTTTGATGTTCAAAAAGCGGTCCTCCAAATGCAAAAGAATAAACAAGAGTTTTTCACTCAAATGCAAAAAGATAGTCAAGCAAAGGAAATCACCATCAACAACATCCTAGCTCACACCAAAATGTTGGAAACCCAATTGACTCAACTAGCATCTTCAAGCTCACAAAGACAAAAAGGGCAATTACCACCTCAAATTAATCCCCCAAGACATGAAACGGTTAGTGCCATTCACTTGAGGAGTGGTACAAGGTATGAAGCACCGAAGAAGCAAGTTGAGGATGAAGTTGTGGAAGCTAGTGACAAAGAAGAAATTGTGCAAAACTCCAAGGATGGAGAACCATCAAAAGAAGAAATTTCAAAGAAAAATGAAGACAAGGTCAAGGAGAAGGAGCCCATTGTGATTAGACTTCCTTTTCCGAGTCGTTAAGCCAAGCCCAAATTTGATGACCAACTTGGAAAATTTATGGAAATTGTGAAGAATTTAGAAGTCTCAATTCCTTTCACGGAATTAATCAATCACGTGCCGGCCTATGCAAAATACATGAAAGACATCCTCACAAAGAAGAAGTCGATCCAGAAGCTTGAGACTATCGCCTTGACTTAGGTGAGTAGTGCAATACTTCAAGGGAGTTCACCCCCATAACTCAAAGATCCGGGAAGCTTCTCAATACCGTGTACCATTGGCGACACCACGATCAACAAAGCCTTATGTGATCTAGGGGCTAGTGTGAGTGTTATGCCGTACTCGGTGAGTAAAAGGTTGGGGATGGGAGAGCTTAAATGCACCAATATCACACTTCAAATGGCCGATAGATCGACGAAGACACCATTAGGGATATGGGAAGATGTTCCCGTAAGAGTTGGGAAATTTTTCATCCCGTTGGACTTTGTCATTGTTGACATGGAAGAAGATTCCAATATTCCAATCATTCTAGGAAGACCTTTCTTACACACCGCAGGTGCGGTGATTGATGTGAAGCATGGAGAGCTCACTCTAGAAGTGGGAGATGAGAGCATAACTTTCAATCTTGACAAGACCATAAAAGCTCCCCGTTTGCATGAACCACTTTTTATGGTTGATCATTATAGCCGGAAGGATGATAGGAAGAAGTCGGAATTCCAATGGAAGAAGAAAATTGATGATGCTCCATTCAAAGAGCAAGTGAATTGTAACAAAGAGAGCTTGAAAAGCTCACCAAAGTCAAGCAATGAAGAGGATGGCCTCATTGGCCAAGATAAGAAAGTGGGAGAGTTGTCTCTATCAACTCAAGAGATCTTTAGTGATCAAGTAGATGAAGTTTGTGGTCTTTGGGACGATGAGTTTGAAGGGATTTTCAATCCCTATATTGGTAATGCTATCGATCAAGACCGACAACAAGGGCATAGGTCTATTGAAGATCTTTATCATGATAATGAACAAGCTTTTGATTACTTCTTCAAGGTGTTGAGCAACATCAACAACACCTTGGACATGCCCCTATGACATCTCACTAAGAATGAGAGTTTGGTGGAGTCCTCCCTAAACCACCATTTGTAAATATTTCTAACTCCCTAACTCGCATTTTAATTCTTACATTGCATTTTTGTCATTTTTGGATTTTTATACCTTGATCAAGATAATTATCATTTTTGAGAGAAGTGAGGGAGGGACTAATGATTTCAATTGATGTGTAGTCCTTTAGCTTAGTGTGGGGATAGCAATTGCCTAGGCTATTCATGCCTTAGTAGTGCCCCTACAATGAATAACACGGGATTTGAAGAATGAAAAATGACACGGGATATGCAAGTACACGGATGGAACTGAATCCGGGTTAAACAGGGAGAATCCAAGCGTTTTCATGGGAATCCACCCGTCTTCAGGCAATCTGGGCATATTTTTCAAAATCCGCCCGTCCATCTGAGCTGAGAATTTGAAATTTTGGGACTGTTGAAGAATCCGAGCGTCCTGGTAGACAATCCGCTCGTCTTCAGAAATCCGCCCGTCCTGGAAGAAAAGACGCCCGTCTTTTTAGCTGTGAAAAACAAGAAATCTCACTATCTGAGAATCCGCCCATCTTCAGCCGAAGACGCCCGTCCCGCAATCGATAAATCCGAGCGTCTTCGTTAAAAGACGCCCGTCTCTAGGCGAGATTCCTGAAGCAAAAAGAGGCAGAATCCAAGCGTCCCGAAGGAAAGACGCCCGTCGTCCCCTGCTATTTCAAATTTTTCGGGTATTCTAAATACCCCTCCCACATTCATTTCTTCATTTCTTCATTCAAAACACTACCCATAAACCCCAAAACTCAAAACCCTCATACTCTCCATCACCAAAACAAGATTTCCTCAACCAAATTCAACAAAATCAAATCCAAACTTCCTTTTAACAACAATTAATCACTCCTCTTCCAACAAAAATCAAACCAAGCACCAAAATCTTCAACCTTTGAGTCGATTTTTGAAATTATAAAGGCAAAGCCTTTCATCTTAAAATCGATTTGGGTATACTTGGAAATTGAAGATTTTCACTTTTTTCTTGGTATTTTCATCAATGGCAAGAACAAAAGGATCAACAAAGGCACCTAAGGCAAAGGTGTGGGGTAATATCCATATAATACCCTTAAATTATAGGACTATAACGTAAATTTAATATGCAATTTATTGTCATAAACGAAAAACAACAATGAAACGATAAAGATTAAGAATCAACCTCGGGTCCTTTGTAGTGCGGCGTAAAGAACAGAAATCAACAGAGATTTCCTCCTAATCGTTGCACCCAAGACCGTCTGAGACTATGCCCTTGTGCTAGAATTACTCTCTAATTGACTTGCAATATTGAGAGAGTTGTTATGTGAGTTTTTCCGATGTGAGATCTGAATTTTGAGAGGCAATGTTCTCAAAACCCTAATTTTTTTAGCAAATGAGTGATTAGGTTAGAAAGGAGGAGAAGCTCTCCCTTTTGTTCTCTCACTCGGCCAACCGTGAGCCTACATGGGGAAGTGGGCTTCCACTTCCTCTTAATTTTAACTCGTGGTCCAGTTCGTAAAATGCTGAATGTATATGACGCGGTTTTATTATAAATCGTCATCGGTTATCGGTTATTAAAACATCAACTAATAACTCGGATTAGTTGAAATATTAATACATGTCCGACAAAGACAATATTGTATAATTAATTCAATATACATTAATTAAATATAACCGTTATATTTAATTTACTGAATTAATCGCTTAATTCGCCTTAGCCAATATTATTTAATCCGTATTAAATAAAATATCTCGACATCGCATTTTGACTAATTACTAGTCAAATAACACGGACTAACTGCTTAGTCAATTTTCTGGCATCAACATGACTGTATTTTCATACCGTCACATCTCTCAAACGTATCCTATAGGTGTGACTTTTAGGGACCAGTTGATCACCGCCATCTGTATGACAATAACGTCAAACTTATCTAGCAAGCCAATCATTATTGATAAACGTGGACCAACCGATTATAATACAAAAGTATACCCTTTGATCCTTTTAGAGATTTATAAGTCCTTGCACTAATCAGAAGGACACCAGCCCCAACAAGCTCCCACTTGTCCGTACAAGTGTATGTGCAATGGCGTTATCCGCACTAACTGGAGGATACAACTCCAACAAACTCCCACTTGTCCGTACAAGTGTATGTGCGATAACCGATTCTCATATTCATTTAACATTTCTCCTACTCAATGTAAAACAATTTGCAGATCCGGATCCACAAAGGTCGTATTTTACAATCGATCTGTATCAAGAGTGGTTTCCCCGACTAGAGAGTAACTTAACTGATAAAACGAATCCGTATCCGAGCATGGCCATGCATTTCACTTACAGCTCCTCGAGTGGCCCTGAGAAATATCGAGTACCTGATAAAGGCTGAATATTTCCTTCAACTCGACTCCTTCCGATCTAAGCACAGCATGAAATGACCCAGAAAAAATCTACTTGGCCCCCTGTTACGGATGACCGTGAGAAAGAAACCAAAGTCACCCAAAATCTGCCTTAGTCTCAAGAGACAGTCGATAGTCAAAAGAATCGACTCTTAGGATCACCATGGAGGTCCTATCCACGACCGGGCACCGAATGTTATAAAACATTTAGGACTCCACGTCGATGTCACAATTGTGTCCTACGAAATATCCGTATAAATCGCCTCTGTGATTGGTCAGTCAACCGGTTGACTTATGGCTCGTTGAACCCACCATCAACCAACGTCACAAAATAATTGCCAGAGTTATCAGCTCATGTGGGCAATTAAGGACTAAAAATATAATGTTTGTTCAGTTCACTTTGTGGTGTCCAAAATTGTCGTACAAATCCACATGAAAAACAAAATATATAAATATCAAAACGATGATGTCGAATAGAGTACAAAAGAGAATGAATATAATTCATAAAAGAGTACTACAACTTAGGAACACGTTTAATTCCCATGGAATTAACGTGCCCTTCATGCTTATCTTGTCGTAATGGTTTAGTGAGAGGATCTCGCTATGTTATCATCTCAGTAGCAATCTTTTCTATCACTACTTCCTTTTGCTCCACGTAATCTCGGATTTGATGAGCTTTCCGTTGTACATGTCTAGACTTGGTGCTAGACTTTGGCTCCTTAGCTTGGAAGATGGCACCACTATTGTCGCAATAGATGGTGATCGGGTCATTCGAACTAGGCACTATCGATAGTCCATGTAAGAATTGACGCATCCATATCGCTTCCTTTGTAGCTTCGACGCGGCATAGTACTCGGACTCGATCGTAGAATCTGCTTGTAACAGTTTGTTTGGAACTCTTCCACTGATTGCAGCGCCATTAAGAGTAAAAACGAATCCAGATTGAGATTTCGAGTCATCTCGATCCGTTTGAAAGCTAGCATCTCACAGAATCGGTTGCGCATAGCTTTTGATCGCCTCCATAAGTCAATGCCTAATCTTTAGTCCTCCGTAGGTACTTAAGAATGTTCTTGACAGCCATCCAATGTGATTCACCTGGATGCTGTTGGAATCGACTTGTCATACTCAATGCATATGCCACGTCCGGGCGTGTGCATATCATGGCATACATGATTGATCCTATAGCCGAGGCATAAGGAATCCGTGTCATGCGCTCTTTTCTTCCTGGTGTCTCGGTGCCCGAGACTTGCTCAAATGCACCCCTGGAGCCATAGGAAGAAACCCCTTTTGGAGTTAGTCATGCTGAATCTCTCTAGGATTTTGTCTATGTAAGACTCTTGATCGAGAGATAACATCCGTCGTGATCTATCTTGATAGATACGGATGCCCAGAATTCTTTGTGCCTCTCCCAGATCTTTCATCCGGAAATGGTTTTTCAACCATACTTTCACCGGTTAAGAGAGGTATGTCATTCCCAATCGAGGAGTATGTCGTCAACATACAATATTAGGAAGACAATCTTGCTCCCACTCGACTTGATATATAGACATGGTTCCTCGACCGATCGAGTAAATCCATTGTCTTTTATCACTTAGTCGAAGCGATGATTCCAACTCCGAGATGCTTGCTTAAGTCCATAAATGGACCGCTTAAACTTGCATACTTTCTTAGGATGTTCAGGATCGATGAAACCTTCGGGTTGTACCATGTACAACTCTTCCTCCAAATAACCGTTTAAGAAGGCGGTTTTCACATCCATCTGCCAAATTTCATAGTCATGAAAAGCGGCAATCGCTAAGATAATCCGAATGGAACGCAACATGACTACGGGTGCAAAAATTTCATCGTAGTGCAAACCTGGCACTTGGGTGAAACCTTTAGTAACTAGTCGTGCTTTATAGATATCTTGTTGACCTTCCACAGAATGCTTTATCTTGTAAAGCCATTTGCATTGAAGGGGACGAACCTTAGCAGGTAAGTCAACAAGATCCCATACGTTGTTCTCATACATGGAGTCCATCTCGGATTGCATGGCCTCAAGCCATAGCTTTGAGTCAGAAATGGTCATGGCACCTTTATAGGTTGCGGGTTCACTACTCGTTAAGAGTAGAATGTCATCTATGTCATGTTCCTCGACCATACCAATGTATCTGTCCGGAGGAATAGAGACTCTTCCCGACCTCCTAGGTTCCTCAGGAATATTTACCGCAGCCGGGATTGAAGGAATTGGTTCCTCCAATGGTTGCTCGGTATTTGGTTCTGGGATCTCCGACAGGTCGAAGGTTCTATCACTCTTTGCATTCTCGAGAAATTCCTTCTCTAAGAATGTCGCACTAGCCGCAACAAAAACACGTTGTTCGGTTGGCGAATAGAAGTAATGACCAAGTGTTCCTTTAGGATAACCTATAAAGTATGTCTTGACCGATCGCGGGCCGAGCTTATCCTCGTGTCTCCACTTGACATAAGCCTCGCAGCCCCAAACCCGTATAAAGGACAAGTTAGGGACCGTTCCCTTCCATAGTTCATATGGAGTCTTGTCAACAGCTTTAGACGGACTTCGGTTAAGTATTAGAGCAGCAGACAGAAGAGCATAATCCCATAATGAGTCAGGCAACACGGTGTGACTCATCATGGATCGAACCATATCAAGTAGAGTTCAATTTCTCCGTTCGGACACACCATTCAATTGAGGTGTTCCAGATGGAGTTAACTGTAAGGCAATCCCACAGTCTTTGAGGTGTTGATCAAACTCGTGAGAAAGATACTCGCCACCATGATCTGAACGTAGTGTTTTAATCTTTCTACCCAATAGGTTATGTACCCTATTCTGGTATTCTTTGAATTTCTCAAAGGATTCACTTTTATGCTTCATTAAGTAGACATAGACATATCTACTTAAATCGTCCGTGAAAGTGATGAAATACCTATAGCCTTCTCGTGCGGTGATTGACATAGGTCCACATAGATCCGTGTGTATAAGTCCTAATAGGTCAGCAGCGCGCATTCCAACACCTTTGAAGGAAATCCGAGTCATCTTACCGATGAGACATGATTCACATGTGCCAAATGATTGAAAATCAAAGGCCGAGATAGCTCCATTTTTGATGAGCTGTTTTACGCGTTTCTCATTAATGTGTCCCATACGGCAGTGCAATAGATACGTTTGATCTTTGTCACCAACCTTTAACTTTTTATTCATTACGTGTAATATTTCGGTGGTCTGATCTAAAACATAAATTCCGTTCATGGAGACTGCCTTGCCATAAATCATATCGTGTAACGAGAAAATGCAAGAATTATTCTCTATTACAAATGAAAAACCAAGTTTGTCAAGTGCAGAAACTGAAATAATGTTTTTAGAAAGACTGGGTACATAATAGCGATTATATAAAGATAACTCAAATCCGCTAGGAAGCTGGATCACATATGTTCCCCTCGAGACGGCAGCCACTCGTGCTCCATTCCCGACACGCAGGTCCACCTCACCCTTTACGAGGGGTTCGATGTTTCGGAGCCCCTGCACATGATTACACAGATGAGAACCACAACCAGTATCTAGTACCCAAGTTCCGTAACTTGCGTGGTTAATCTCAATCATATGAATAAAAGTAGAAGAAGAAGACATACCAACAGGTTTAACGCGACCGCTTTTATGTCCTCATGATGAGACAGGACATGTACGCCTCCAATGCCCAGTCTTGTGGCAATGATGGCATTCCATGTTTTCAATCTTGCTCTTTGTCGCGCCTGATGAGTTGCTCGACTCACCAGGCCCACTCTTACCTGAACCCGACTTCTTAAACTTCGCCTTACCTACTGCTAGGTCTGCTTTAGCTTTGCCCTTACCCTTGCCCTTGTTTGACACAACGAGAACATCCTGTTTCATACTCCCACCGAACTTCATGTCCTTCTCGGTGCATGCGAGAAGGGAGTGCAATTCATGGGGACTTTTCTTCAAATCATTCATATAGTAATTCGCTCTAAAGAGCGCAAAACCATCGTGGAGTGAATGAAGCATGCGGTCAATCACAATGTTCTCGCTGATTTTACAATCAAGCGTCTCCGGCTTCTCGACATTCTCAATCATGCTTTGAGAATGTGTGGGCTAACTTGGTTGGCCCTTCGAGTCTCGCATCAAAGAAGCGAGTGGTATGCTCATAGGTCACGATTCTCGGTGCTTTCGAGAATTCCTTAGTGAGCGTGGTGAAAATCTTGTTTGCACCTTGGGCTATGAAGCGTTTCTGCAAATTGGGTTCCATTGCAAAAATGAGTACGTTTTTAATCGCACCCGCTTCCATACAGAAATCGTTAAACTTGGCGATCTCGTTAGCTCTAACCGTGGGACCTGGGTTTGGCGGGATGGGCTCAATTAGATATTTGAGCTTTCCGTCGCGGCGGCATCATTCCGTAATGCCGCCTCCCGGTCCGCGAAGTTTGATCCATCATTCTTGATCCGAGTAGACCGATTCATCCGATTCATGAAGATCCGAAGCCAGGACTCACGGTCCAATGTGGCACTTGGCATTGGGTCGTTAGTAGGACCACCATTTCGTTATAGCGAGTTTAAATGATCGTGTTCTACACTTTGAAAAGAAAGAAAAACAAAAACGAAATAAGCAATTCATCGAGGTGATTTAAGTCTATTTAAAATTCATTTTAATGTGTAGACTCATTGCACTTGCATAATTGATCTCCCTCAAGAATAATACAAGTGATCCCAAGACTCAATTTCCGTAAATTGATAAGCCAACTGTTTAGCTAGTTCTTCCGTAAGAACTCTTGGTCGATAGATTTCCGTAAATCCTATCTATAGTCCACCATAATCACAGGATCGTACGAGTGACCATAGTGTTGAGATAAAATAAGTCAATCAGTTCCAACTTACCCGACGTAGAAGGGGTCATATTATGCCTACCGACGAAGAAGAGACTCATTGGAGTTTGACCTATAAAGACTATTCTCAATTTTGGTTTATACGAGGAAGATCCCATCAACTTAGTTTAAATTCATTTTAAGTGAACGAATAACTAGCAACTGCGTGAATGAATTAATTTAGATGATGGCTTAAATCGTGTGACATATGAATGTCATGGAAAACTAACGCGTGACCTCTATATGAGTCAGTTTTCATGCAATTATTAGGTGGTTTGGTTTTTAGGCGGAAAATGATGCATATTATCGTTACGAAAAAAAATAAAATAAAAGAATGAAATACGTAAATAAAATTCCTAGTGTGGTCTATCCTAGTAAAAAGAACATAATACAACTTTGGAATCCACCGTTGGACCCGATAAGCTTGTCTTGATGTTCCATCTTTGTCCTGAAGGAAATGTAGATTCATATACATACTAACATACTCATATATGTCTAAATAATTTGTCATAAAATTAAAACGGATTTTATGCATGCAAACAATAATAAAATAGAGGAGAAATCATGTCCTTACATTGATGGATTTCGGTTATAAGGGCACAAAAGAGATCACCTTTCTCTTTTGATCTTGAGCTTTTCCTTATGGATGAATAAGATCTAAGTATAAGATCTCTCCCTAAGATTTATACCCAAGGCTAACTCTTAATCTAATTAATATTATTTGATCTAGTATAATATTAATCTTGTGAAAAATTGAACCAAAATATTTGGTATTTGAGTTCTCAAAACCGGTTGAGAGAAGAGGAGAGGAAGAGGAATTATTTTTATCTCTCTAAAAATAATTATGTTGAGTGAATGAATAATTATTTAACACACTATGGCATATAGTGAAAAATAAAAAAAAAATGAAAAAGAACCCTTGTTCTTTCCAAGGGAGAACCGGGTAGGGTGAGGGAAAATGGCCTATGCATGGCCTTTGTGCTCTTACACAAAAGGCACTAGGTATGCATGCCTATATATTAGAGAAATGATGATTAATTCCACTAATCTAAATTAACATAATATGTTAATTATTCCCAATGTTTCGGTCCACATTGTAATATGGATTCCATATTATTTTTGTCAAATGTCAATATGTCACATGTCATATGTAACATAAATTTTTTATGTATTTTTAACATATTAAAAATCAACGTATTAATAAAAATACGTCATATACAAAAATCGACTTAGTAATTCATAATTACTCGTACCAAAATATTTTACCGTTTATAAATCGCATTTATAATAATTCATTCAAATCCAATTGTTTCTTTAAACAATAATTTCATCTGAGTAATGATACAATTTGATTACTCAGACCGTATCTCATTTAATCACATTTCAATTTGATACGTAAATTTTACTTCCAAAATCGTCCGTCAATTTTTCAAGTAATTTAATTAACTCGTAACATTATACGATTAATTAAATGATCAATTAAGAGTATCGCCCTATAGGTATGACCTAGGGGTCAATCGATCACCACCGTCATACGACAGTAATGTCAAACTCTAGTCAGCCAATCATTACCGATATATGTTGACCAGTTGACAGTAACAATATTACTTCCCAATTGTATTCTATATAATGAGACTTAAACATGTGATCATCATGATCAACAGTCGTGATCGCATTATTGTCGGAGGACACATATTCCAACAATCTCCCACTTGTCCTCGACAAGTGTGCGTCACCAATTCTCTTGTCCTATTACTATCTCCCACTCAATGCAAGGTGTCTTTCAGGTCGTACTTGCAAGTGATCATATCTAGAGTGGTTTCCTCGATCTGGAGAATAACTGATTGACCGGATTTATCCACTCGGATGCCATCCGAGCGTGTACGCATTTCCGATTCATTACTCCTCGAGTGGCCCTGAGATATTGTTATAACTCTGACTAGGGGTGGACAATTCTCATCGCACTCATTCCCTTCGACTAGCCACAGCCATCATAACCCAAAATATGCCCATTTGACCCCATTTACGAAGGTCGTAGTAACACAAATCAAAGTTAATCTGAAACTGTGCCATCTTAGGAGAATAGTCTTTAGTCAAAAGTGTTGGAGCTTGTGTCCTCCAGTTAGTGCGGATAACGTCATTGCACATACACTTGTACGGACAAGTGGGAGCTTGTTGGGGTTGGTGTCCTTAACAGTTAGTGCAAGGACTAATAAACCTCTAAAAGGATCAAAGGGCATACTTTGGTATTATTATCCCCCACGTTTATCAATAACGAGATAAGTTTGACGTTATTGTCATACGGATGGCGGTGATCAACTGGTCCCTAAAAGTCACACCTATAGGATACGTTCGAGAGATGTGACGGTATGAAAATTGCCAAATATTGACTAACCATTAGTCGAGTTATTTGACTAATAATTAGTCAAATATGTGATGTTGAGATATTATATTTAATACGGATTAAATATCATGGGCTAAAGCGAATTAACCAGTTAATTCGTAAAATTAAATATACGTGATTTATATTTAATTAAATATATATGAAAAATAATTATACAATACCAACACGTATTAATATTTCAAAATAACCCGCATTATTAGCCGATGCCTTAATTTCCATAACCGATACGAAGGTACATTTAGCCATTTGGGTTCGGACTACGAGTCAAATGGAAGAGGAAATGGAAAAGCCCATTTCCTCCCCATGGACTCGGCTTGGCCGAAATAGGAGAACAAAAGGAGACCTCCTCCTTAAACCCGATCATCATTTGAAACAATAATTAGGGTTTTGAAGAGTATTCTCCTCTCAAAAAACTTGAGATCTCTCATCTCGACAAAACTCAATACTCCCTATATTGCAAGGCAATCGGAGAACACTGTTCTAGCACAAGGGCATATCTCGGACAAAGTCTTGGGTGCAACGATTAGGAGGGAATCTGCTTAGATTTCTGATCTTTACGCCGCAATTAAAAGGACCCGAGGTTGATTTCTATACACTTATCGTTTCTATTGTTTTTATCGTTTTATGACTATAAATTGCATGTAAATTTTACGTTATAGTCCTGCAATTTAAGGGGTAGTATACGGATATTAACCCACAAAAAGAATCAACTCATTTGAATACTATAGTAGCTCTCGCCACGACCAGGCTATATAAATTTGCCAGAACTCTATAAGCGGTCATTAGGCCCGACAAAATGTTCCTAACTATGTGTGATCGACTAGTCATCACACATGACTCTATGGCACTTGAACTTGCCATCAATCGCCTCACACTCTAGTCACTTTGAGACGTCACCTCATATAAGTGACTATGGGCAAATACTATGTTAATCCGAGTTCACTTTAACGGGGTTCAATTGTCACTACAACCCGTTTGGATATAACAATGTATAAATTAAAGATAAAAGACAAATGTGATTATGAACATGAACAAAAACAACACTTTTATTTCATTTCAAAATCTAACAAAAATTTGGTACACGTTTAAGTCCCATGGACGTAACATGTCCATCATGCTTAGCCTGCGATAAAGGCTTGGTGAGCGGATCGGCAATGTTGTCATCCGTCCCAACCTTACATAACGCAATTTCCTTTCTTTCAATAAAATCTCTTATTACATGATACTTTCTAAGTACATGTCTAGATCTATTACTAAACTTTGGCTCTTTAGCTTGGAAGATCGTCCCACTATTATCACAATAGAGAGTGATGGGATCATCGGCGGTAGGTACTACTTTTAGACCTTCCGTGAATTGCTTGATCCACATAGCTTCCTTGGCGCTTCGATGCTTTGCTATGTACTCAGCCTCCGTTGTAGAATCCGCGGTTACAGCTTCCTTGAAGCTTCTCCAGCTTACGGCACCACCATTGAGCATGAAAACAAAACCAGCTTGTGATTTCATGTCATCTCTATCTGTTTGAAAACTTGAGTCCGTGTATCCATTAACACGCAACTCAGTGTCTCCTCCAAACACAAGGATAGAGTCCTTAGTTCTTCTCAAGTACTTAAGGATGTTCTTGACAGCAATCCAGTGACTCTCACCTGGATTTCCTTGATATCTACTCGTCATGCTCAAGGCATACGATACATCAGGGCGTGTGCATATCATGGCATACATGATTGATCCGACAGCGGAAGCGTAAGGGATTTCACTCATTCGTTCAACATCATGGGGTTTAGAGGGACATTGAGTCTTGCTCAATATCGTCCCGGTTACCATAGGTACCAAACCCCTTTTGGATTTTTCCATGCTGAAGCGTCGAAGAATCTTATCAACATAAGACTCTTGACTTAATGCCAATATCCTCTTGGATCTATCTCTATAGATCCGGATACCTAATATGCGTTGTGCCTCTCCTAAATCCTTCATTTGGAAGTGGTTACCTAACCACTTCTTAACAGAAGACAACATTGGAATATCATTTCCAATGAGTAGTATGTCATCGACATACAAGATTAGGAACACAACTTTGCTCCCACTAAATTTCATGTATAAACATGGTTCCTCAACATTTCGAGTGAAACCATTTTCCTTTATTACATCATTGAATCGATGATTCCAACTTCTTGATGCTTGCTTAAGACCATAGATGGATCTCTTAAGCTTGCACACTTTGTTAGGATTTTCAGAATCAACAAAACCGTCGGGTTGTATCATGTACACCTCCTCTTCTAAATGCCCATTTAGAAAAGCGGTTTTGACATCCATTTGCCATATTTCATAATCATGAAATGCGGCGATCGCTAACAAAATCCGTATGGATCTTAGCATGGCTACGGGGGCGAAGGTCTCATCATAATGGAGACCTTGGACTTGGGTAAATCCCTTTGCCACTAGCCTAGCTTTGTAGACATCGTCATGTCCTTCTATGCCATTCTTGATTTTGAATATCCATTTGCATTGGAGGGGTCTTGCCCCTTTAGGCAAATCTACCAAGTCCCAAACTTGGTTTTCAAGCATAGAATCCATTTCGGACTTCATGGCTTCAAGCCATAAGGTGGAATTAGGACTAGAGATTGCGGCCTTGTAGGTGGCGGGCTCGTCACTTTCCATAAGCAACACATCGAGTGTTCCATCTTCCTCGATAAGTCCCACATATCGATCGGGATGGCGAATAACTCGGCACGTCCTTCTTAGTGGAGGAGGTACAACCGCGTTAGACGACGAAGGAACATCTTCTTGCGTCTCTATTTCGGTTTGTGGCTCTTGAACTTCATCAAGTTCAAAATTTCTCCCACTATGTCTCTTAGAAATAAATTCCTTTTCTAAGAAGACAGCCTCGCAAGACACAAACACTTTATGATCTTGAGGATTGTAGAAGTAATATCCTCGAGAGGTCGAGGGGTAACCTACAAAGGTGCATTTTTCGGATCTTGGGGCAAGCTTGTTGTCGTTCTTAGTTTTGACGTAAGCATCACATCTCCAAATCTTCATATAGGATATATTTGGGATCTTACCCATCCACATCTCACATGTAGTCTTTTCGGTGGACTTTGTGGGACTATTATTCAAAGATCGAATTGCGGTTTGTATCGCAAATCCCCAAAACGAGTTCGGTAACTCGGTTTGACTCATCATGGATCGAACCATATCAAGTAAGGTTCGATTTCTCCTTTCGGCAACACCATTAAGTTGAGGTGTTCCGGGTGGAGAAAGTTGTGATATAATACCACGACTTTTCAAGTGTGAATCAAATTCAAGGCTAAGGTATTCTCCACCACGATCGGATCGTAGTGCCTTAATCCTTTTATTCAATTGGTTCTCTACTTCGTTTTGAAATTCCTTGAATTTCTCAAACGCTTCACTCTTATGTTTAATTAAATAAATATACCCATATCTACTTAAATCATCGGTGAAGGTTATGAAGTAGTCATAATTACCACGAGCGGTGATAGTCAATGGTCCACATACATCGGTGTGTATGAGTCCCAATAGCTCACTAGCTCGTGTCCCTTTACCACTAAAAGGATTACGAGTCATTTTGCCAATTAGGCAATATTCGCATGTACCATATTATTGATAATTAAATGGTGTAATCACATTAGTTGAAATTAATCTTTTGATGCGATTCTCGTTTATGTGACCTAATCGACAATGCCAAATGAACGCTTCACTTGGGTCACTTGTTTTGAGTTTCTTTGATTGAATGTTATAAATATCTCTTGTCGGATTTGAGGTCTCTAAAATGTAAATGCCATTGATGGAAGTAGCTTGGCCAATAACCAAATCATTCCTAGAAATAGTACAACAATTGTTCTTAATGGCAAAACAAAAACCGTCCATGTCTAGCATGGCGATTGAAATAATGTTTTTAGAGAGTGTAGGTACATAAAAAACAATTATGCAAATACAACTCAAATCCACTTGGCAAAGCTAAAACATAAGTCCCCTTGGATTCGGCCGCTACCCGAGCTCCATTTCCAAGGCGTAGATCCACATCTCCCTTGTTAAGCTTCTCCACATTTCTTAAACCCTGTAAATGATTACAAAGGTGAGAACCACAACCGGTATCTAGTACCCATGTCGTGGTGGAAGTATAATTTATATCAATAACATAAATTTCTTTAGGAATTGTACCTTTTGGAGTAATGAGTCCTTCCCTTATATTTCGCAAATACACGGGACAATTCCTAAGCCAATGTCCCATGCCATAGCAATAATGGCACTCATCATTAACTTGCTTGAAGTTTTTGATTTTCTTTCCTTTCTTCTTGAACCTCTTGCCCTTTGTAGCAAGAACTTGATTGCTAGAGCTCCCACTAGCTTTGGCATCTTTATCTTCCAGAGACAAAGACCCTATAGCTTGCATGAGGTAGTCTTCCTGAGACGGACTCACACGAGGTCTAGTAGTAGTGGGTGGTTTAGAAGAGGTGATGAAATTAAGGTTTCCATCCGAACCTATCCCGAAATGAAGTTCTCTAGTTGTATCGAAATCGTTGTTGGAGCAAATGTCGTCAAGAACATTGTGATAAGAATCAATAGTAATTGGTGCGGTAGCATTTGATGGATTCATTGTTTTAGAACTACAAATATGGAGGAAAAGGAAATATTAACATTTGTCTTTTAAAATCATACTTGTAAAACATTAACAAGATATGAACATTTATATAGTGACCTCTACCCAACTATAATAAATGATTCCAATACCCAAATTCATATCGACTTAGGCACGGTGGGCCCGATATATCCTTCATCAATATAACTCGGTGGATTAACGTTTAATCGATTCTACTTTTAGAACTCTTGGTCGATAATATTACATTAACAATTATCTATAGCACAAAACACATCGACAAGGGCACGGTGGGGCCGATACATCCCTTATCAAATACTTTTGTTGAGTTCAATCCAAATTTCGAATAAATGTGTCCATGATCCAAACCCACATTAACTTGGGCACGGTGGGGCCGATACATCCCTTATCAACATGAATTCGGTGGATTAACATTCATCACCCACTTCCCCTACGTAATAAGGTTTGTACTCCGGTGTGGCCGAGTGCACTCCCTCACGAAATAGGTTTTCATGGTTTCTACTATTTGGTAAGGCTATGTCTCAATTGATAGTTTTAGCGAGAGGTCATGCCAATTTATTATCTATCACGTTTTAAGTGAACTAAAGCGGTGAACTACGATAATTCTAATTGACACGGTCGATAAACTCGATAAGACAATGCATGTTTAGTTATGGCGATTTAGCAATGCATGTGACATAAAATAAAATGCAAGCATAAAATAAATAAATCCTAGTATGGCCTTCCTAAAATAGAAAAACTATTTAACTATTACATTTCGGAAACCAACTCCATTGGTCCCTTGAACTTCGTTTGTGACACGCATCTCGAGGTAACACCGTCTTTATGTATCGTCTTCTTGAAGAAATCCGTCTTTAGGAACTCCGAGATAATTAAAATTACATAATAAATTACATAATTTCCTATTATACATTTGTAACTAAAATAAAATAAATCTATTAAATATTAAAAAACGGTGATACGAGATCACAATAAAAATTACAACCGAATCGATATTCCCATACATTTCGGGAAATACCAATTAAAATCTAAGGCCATACTAAGGAAAAATACATTATTCAAAGTTACATAAATTAAAATTATGACAATCGTAAATAAAATGCAGCATTATAATATGTATGAACATGCTCAATTTTATGCTAAATCGCCTTTAAATTGTCAATATCGTATATTACTCGGTTTTTACGGATTTGCGTGATTTCAACATTTTACAATCACAAGAATACATAAACTCATATTTATGCATAAGTTAATTACCCTAACCCTCTTAGGACTCAAAATTTAGTCTTCACTAATAATTTGACCATAATTAACCCATATTTTATAAAATTGTTCATAAATGGACCAAAATTACAAAAATAAGCCATTAGACTTCAAATAAATCACAAACTTCAAATAAATTGAAAATTTGAAATTTAAATTTATGAACATTCTGGAAAAATACCATGACACTCATAATGTTCAAAATCTTAGGTTAAAAAATTTCGAAATTTTTCCGGAAAAACAATGTTGCGGTTTATCGATTTTTAATAAAATAATCATAAAAACATGGAAAAATTATTTTCATTAACTTTTCAATTTTAGATCTGAAAAATATAATAAAATGCAACATTAGACGTTTTTCTTAAGTCATAGATTATTTTTTATTAATTTTCACTTAATAATGTCACTATTTATGCTATTTTTCTTTAAAAAAATCATAAATCATGCAAAAAGACTTCTTTATAGCCAATTATTTTACACACATCTTGTAAAATTGCATGTGACAACATATTAATTTTCTATGACCAGATTCGAAATTTAACTCATATTAACCTATTTTTCACCTAAATCCGAATTTAATAATGAAAAATCCATTTTTCGAGCATAATAAGTCCAAAAATTATGAAAATTTACAGATTATCTCAAAATAATATATGTGACAACATATCAAAAAATCAATGGAAAATTCGAAGTATAGCTATTTTTAGACCAAAAATGACATTTTTACTCATAAAATCACATTTAAATGTCATTATAGTAAATTATGAACAATAAAAATCCGAAAAATAACCAAAATATCCTAAAACACTTTAGGACCAGAAATATTAACATGCATGTAATAATTTCGTGATATGTCATAATAACACAAATTTTACAAGTTTTATTTGTTATTCTTATAACTCGGAAAAACTTTTAACCAATTTGCATGCAAACAACCGTGGCTCTTGATACCGATTGAAGGAAATGTAGATTCATATACATACTAACATACTCATATATGTCTAAATAATTTGTCATAAAATTAAAACGGATTTTATGCATGCAAACAATAATAAAATAGAGGAGAAATCATGTCCTTACATTGATGGATTTCGGTTATAAGGGCACAAAAGAGATCACCTTTCTCTTTTGATCTTGAGCTTTTCCTTATGGATGAATAATATCTAAGTATAAGATCTCTCCCTAAGCTTTATACCCAAGGCTAACTCTTAATCTAATTAATATTATTTGATCTAGTATAATATTAATCTTGTGAAAAATTGAACCAAAATATTTGGTATTTGAGTTCTCAAAACCGGTTGAGAGAAGAGGAGAGGAAGAGGAATTATTTTTATCTCTCTAAAAATAATTATGTTGAGTGAATGAATAATTATTTAACACACTATGGCATATAGTGAAAGATAAAATAAAAATGAAAAAGAACCCTTGTTCTTTCCAAGGGAGAACCGGGTAGGGTGAGGGAAAATGGCCTATGCATGGCCTTTGTGCTCTTACACAAAAGGCACTAGGTATGCATGCCTATATATTAGAGAAATGATGATTAATTCCACTAATCTAAATTAACATAATATGTTAATTATTCCCAATGTTTCGGTCCACATTGTAATATGGATTCCATATTATTTTTGTCAAATGTCAATATGTCACATGTCATATGTAACATAAATTGTTTATGTATTTTTAACATATTAAAAATCAACGTATTAATAAAAATACGTCATATACAAAAATCGACTTAGTAATTTATAATTACTCGTACCAAAATATTTTACCGTTTATAAATCGCATTTATAATAATTCATTCAAATCCAATTGTTTCTTTAAACAATAATTTCATCTGAGTAATGATACAATTTGATTACTCAGACCGTATCTCATTTAATCACATTTCAATTTGATACGTAAATTTTACTTCCAAAATCGTCCGTCAATTTTTCAAGTAATTTAATTAACTCGTAACATTATACGATTAATTAAATGATCAATTAAGAGTATCGCCCTATAGGTATGACCTAGGGGGTCAACTGATCACCACCGTCATACGACAAAAGAATGTCAAACTCTAGTCAACCAATCATTACCGATATATGTTGACCAGTTGACAGTAACAATATTACTTCCCAATTGTATTCTATATAATGAGACTTAAACATGTGATCATCATGATCAACAGTCGTGATCGCATTATTGTCGGAGGACACATATTCCAACATGTCCATGTAGCGGGAGTGAGCATCCGATCTCCATCTTTAGTCTTCTCAAAATTACAATTAAAATTTACAAAATATAAACCTATTTACATTCTAAATAAAAACTGTAATTAAAAAAAATAAAAATGGAGATACGAGATCTCAAAATACAACCAAGACCGTGTTCCATCATTATGGTAACACGTTCTACTAAGGCCACACTAAGTTACAACCGTTTGTAAAAATGAATAAATACGTAATAAAAAGCATTCAAGGCATTCAACAATAACGATAAAAAAAGGCATCAAGTAAAATTTTAATTTATTCGTGACATAATTCCGTAATTATGTTAAAATTAATCCAAACCACCTTTAATGATTAAAATTATGTGACAAAACCGCTTTAATCAACTTAATTTTAATCCGTGATAATCCGTTACTTTAAATCGTTTTAAAGTAACTAAATTGTACGTGGGTGAACCGTTTCACTATCAAGCGAATGCATAAATCCGTAATATGCACATGTTAAGGCCAAAAAAAAATAAAACTCAAAATTTTTTTTTTTTTCTTCACGTCTGCCGTGAACAGTACCACAAAAATTTTTTTTTTTTTTATTTTGGAGCTGAAATGCCGAGAGCTCAAAAAACAAAGAAAAAAAAAACAACGGTACATATGAAAACTAAGAGCCTCAACAAACAAAACCAAGGTCGATTTGTTAAAACCAATTGCAATTTAATCTAATCCGTATAGAATTGAAACTACAATTGATACAACTTTAACATATTGCAATAATTATCGATTAAAATTACAATATGCAAAGAGCAAAATAAAAACAAATCAGCAATAATGCAACCGTGTAAACTGGACACGGTTCCCAAAGCATAAAAACAGGCCGTGACAAAAAATGCCGAGACCTAAACAGCCACACGGTTTAACATTTTTTTATGCAAAAAAAATTATCGATTTGATAAAAACCAATTGCGATATCACCTAATCCGTATAGATGAATTTGCAATTGATAGATCTTTAACATATTACAATGAATATCGATTACAAAATAATATGCAATGATCAAATCGAAAACAAAAAAAAAAAAAAAAGACGGCACGGAAATCAATAAAACAGCCGTGTAAAAACAATACATGGTTTTCAAGAAAAAAAAACAACCGTGCATAAAAAAAAATCAGCCGTGTGAATTTTATGCAACAAAAATTAATCGATCCATTTCGTTTGATGAAAATCACATAGAAAAATTTACGTGGCCTCGCTCTGATACCACTTGTGGGGTAATATCCGTATAATACCCTTAAATTATAGGACTATAACGTAAATTTAATATGCAATTTATTGTCATAAACGAAAAACAACAATGAAACGATAAAGATTAAGAATCAACCTCGGGTCCTTTGTAGTGCGGCGTAAAGAACAGAAATCAACAGAGATTTCCTCCTAATCGTTGCACCCAAGACCGTCTGAGACTATGCCCTTGTGCTAGAATTACTCTCTAATTGACTTGCAATATTGAGAGAGTTGTTATGTGAGTTTTTCCGATGTGAGATCTGAATTTTGAGAGGCAATGTTCTCAAAACCCTACTTTTTTTAGCAAATGAGTGATTAGGTTAGAAAGGAGGAGAAGCTCTCCCTTTTGTTCTCTCACTCGGCCAACCGTGAGCCTACATGGGGAAGTGGGCTTCCACTTCCTCTTAATTTTAACTCGTGGTCCGGTTCGTAAAATGCTGAATGTATATGATGCGGTTTTATTATAAATCGTAATCGGTTATCGGTTATTAAAACATCAACTAATAACTCGGATTAGTTGAAATATTAATACATGTCCGACAAAGACAATATTGTATAATTAATTCAATATACATTAATTAAATATAACCGTTTATATTTAATTTACGAATTAACTGCTTAATTCGCCTTAGCCAATATTATTTAATCCGTATTAAATAAAATATCTCGACATCGCATTTTGACTAATTACTAGTCAAATAACTCGGACTAACTGCTTAGTCAATTTTCTGGCATCAACATGACTGTATTTTCATACCGTCACATCTCTTAAACGTATCCTATAGGTGTGACTTTTAGGGACCAGTTGATCACCGTCATCTGTATGACAATAACGTCAAACTTATCTAGCAAGCCAATCGTTATTGATAAACGTGGACCAACTGATTATAATACAAAAGTATACCCTTTGATCCTTTTAGAGATTTATAAGTCCTTGCACTAACTGTAAAGGACACCAGCCCCAACAAAAGGCACTCTCAACAAGACAAAAATGTCTTCAAGCAAAGAAAGCCTCATAGGCTATGGTGGTAGCTAGTTCAAACTTGGAAGTGCAACAACAACAACCTCCCTTGGAAGCAACAACATCGACAACTCCGAAAATTGCTCAACTATCAAACTATCCGGAGGTAATTTTCATTTCTAACTCCGATAGAGATACATTTGCCAAGTATGCTAGAAAATCCTTTCTATCCACCAAATTCATATGTGAAGATGCCTTGAACAAATTGGGTTTCCTTGAACAAACGAAAGCCTTCTTTGAAGCCATGTGGTTGGGAAAATTGTTTGCTACAAGAGAATTGACATACCCCTCCCTTACCTTAGAATTCTTGAGTTCATTGAAAGTTACTAAGGTAGAGACTAGAGAAAACATCGAGTTCCGCCTTGCTAATGTGAGTAGGCGCATCACCTTTGATAAATTGGGTAAAGCATTGGGTCTTAGTGATTCACCTAGTTATTTCAAGAATCCCGGAAAGTATGACCCCGCTCCTCTTTGGGAGGCGATTTCCGGGAGGAAATTTGAGAACTTTCATGCTAGTCGCGCTCTATTAGTCCACCATCCGGGCATTGGAGTGTGGCACAAGGTCATCGGGAATACTATCATTGCAAGAAAGACACCAACCACTTTACCAATGTAACACCCCCATACTCCAAGTGCCTTACCAGGACCACTCAGGTATAAGGATACTACCATCTCGGTTACCCGAGGCATGATAATCATAAGACAATCTCAATCACCGACTGTCCACTGGACCAGCCCTGCCAGTGGGGGACCGCAGCCGTACCCACTAAATCCCCGCTCCTCATAATGAGCGATAACCCTGTCCATTAATGTGCACATCCCCTTCCGTGGCGGGTTCCACGAAGGGCGAAACTAGGGCGTGAAGCCACTCCCGCAAGTGACCCCACTCAGCCGAGGACACGCCTCGAGAACCAGAGACAAACAATCACAATCAACAAACCGTCACAATACAATTACTATATTATCCAATCAACCACAACACATCAACATCACATTATGGGACTAATACTGAGTAGGAAATCCTACCTGGAAAGCACAACTATCAGACGGTCTCAACAGCTGTATCAAAAAGCCTCTTCTACAAAACCTCCTCCTATCATACAAACACATAAACACTACCAAATCACAATCTACACAAAACCCCCAAATCCCCATATTAGGGTTTAAACAACTTAAAGGAAATACCATAAAAACGGTACAAAGGTCTTACCCTCGACGCAAGGATCTCAACGGTATAACGATCGATGAAATCCGAACTTCCAAACTCCGGGATTTGCTAACAATGCGATTAAAGTGTAGAACGTACTTTGCTTTCTCTCTTGACAGTAATTTAGGTTTTGAAAAGTGTTTAGAACAATGACGGAAAAGATTATTTACCTTAATCGCATAATTAACAAAACCCGAGAAATTACTCCCCGTAAACCGGCTACTCGATCGAGTAGCTAAGGTACTCGATCGAGTGCCCCCTTACTCGATCGAGTATCCTAGTTACTCGATCGAGTACCCAACAGGTCAGAAACTATTTTAAAACGCAACTCACCCTTACTCGACAGAGTAAGGCCTACTCGATAGAGTACCTAGAGACTCATAAATACGGAGTATTAGAGTCTTCCCTCCTTAAAAGGAATTTCGTCCCCGAAGTTCAAACCACCACAAAACAAAGATACACCCACAACACTCCCGACTCAACAACCAAAACAAAACTCAACATAAAACATGTTACTAACCCAAACTCATCCCGACAACCATACCGACACAACATATAAAAGGGTACAAAAACGCTTAAAAACTCCTCGCGATCATCTACTACCCCCCTAAAAGAAACGAGGTTACGTCCTCGTAACCATACATACCTGATCAAAAAGGAAAGGGTAACGCTCTTTCATAGGTTCCTCTGGTTCCCATATAGCTTCCTCGGTCTCGTGGTTAGACCAAAGGATCTTAAGCAACACTGTCTCACCACTCCTAGTCTTCCTAACCTTTCGGTCAAGAATCTGCTTAGGTACCTCAAGATATGATAAGGACTCATCTAGCTCTAAGCTCTCTGCCTCTAACACATGTGACGGATCACTCACATACTTCCGCAGCTGCGATACATGAAACACATTATGCACTCTCTCTAACGCAGCTGGTAAAGCCAGACGATATGAAACTTCCCCAACTCGCTCTAAGATCTCATAAGGCCCGATAAACTTCTGACTCAGCTTGCCTTTCTTCCCAAATCTCATTACCCCACGCATAGGAGACACTTTCAGAAGAACCTTGTACCCAACCTGAAACTCTATATCTCGGCGATGTTGATCTGCATAACTCTTTTGCCTATCCTGAGTTGCTCTCATCCGTTCCCTGATCATCTTAATCTGTTCAACCATCTCATGTACCATCTCTGGTCCTAAAACCACTGCCTCAGCACTATCGTCCCAACAAATCGGACTCCTACATCTCCTCCCATACAAAGCCTCAAACGGTGCCATACCAATACTAGTGTGGTAGCTGTTGTTGTAAGAAAACTCTATCAAATCCAACCTTTGTTCCCAGCTACCACCAAAGTCCATCACACAAGCTCGTAACATATCCTCAAGAGTTTTGATTGTTCTCTCAATCTGACCGTCTGTCGCAGGATGAAAAGTTTTACTCATCTTCAAATTTGTTCCCAACGATTCCTGCAACTCTTTCCAAAACCTTGATATAAATCTCGCATCTCTGTCAGACACTATGTCCTTAGGGACTCCATGTAACTTAAGCACGTTCTTTCGATAGGCCATAGCCAATTGTGCTTTAGTCCATGTATCTTTCATTGGAACAAAGTGAGCTGACTTTGTCAGTCGATCCACTATTACCCATATCATGTTGTTACCCTTGTTGACTCTTTAGCAAACCCACGATAAAATCCATAGAAATGGATTCCCACTTCCACGCAAGTACCTCTAAAGACTGAGTCTTACCTTGTGGTCGTCGCTGTTCTCCTTTAACTCTCTGGCATGTCAAACAACGGGCCACAAACTCTGCTGTGTCTTTCTTCATCCCAGGCCACCAAAACGTGTTCTTCAAATCCTTGTATAGCTTGTCACCACCTGGATGTACTGAATATGGTGTACAATGTGCCTCTGTCATGATTGTCTTTTTCAGCTCCTCATCATTAGGGACACACCACCTACCATCGAACCTCAAACTACCATCTGTGTTAATGGAGAATCGAGACACTGTCCCTTTCTCTACTCCAGCTCTCCACTCAACCATCTTAGGATCCAAAGCCTGTTTACCACGAATATCCTTATAAAGATCAGGCTGTACTGTCAAATCTCCCACAACATCTCCTCTCTGCATCATATGTATACCAAACTTCACTACCTCATCTCTCAACCTCATCAAAGATAAAGCTGTACACAAAGAATGTACACTCTTCCTACTCAAAGCATCTGCAACGACATTGGCCTTCCCTTTATGGTAGATAATTTCCATGTCATAGTCGCCAATCAGCTCCATCCACCTCCTCTGTCTCATGTTCAACTCCTTTTGAGTGAAAATATACTTGAGACTCTTGTGATCAGAAAATACCTTAAAAATTGCTCCATAAAGGTAATGTCTCCATATCTTGAGAGCAAACACCACTGCACCCAACTCCAGATCATGAGTAGGGTAGTTCTCCTCATAAGGCTTCAATTGCCTAGAATCATAGGCAATCACTTTACCGTTCTGCATCAACACACATCCCAACCCATTCTTTGAGGCATCTGTATAAACCTCAAAGTTCTCGATCCCTTCAGGCAATGCTAAGATAGGAGCTGTGGTCAAACGCTCCTTTAATGTTTGGAACGCCGTCTCACAACTCTCATCCCAACAAAACCTGTTCTCTTTTCTCATCAACGCTGTCATAGGTCTAGCTATCTTGGAGAAATCTTTCACAAACCGTCTGTAGTACCCAGCTAAGCCCAGAAAACTCCTGATCTCAGCAACATTCTTTGGTGCTTCCCACTTTGTCACTGCCTCAATCTTCGCCGGATCCACAGCTACTCCCTCCTTAGAGATCACATGCCCCAGAAAAGCAACCTTCTCTAACCAGAACTCGCACTTGGAAAGCTTAGCATACAACTCATGCTCCCTCAAAGTCTGCAACACAATCCTCAGATGCTCCTCATGCTCCTCCTTAGTCTTGGAGTAGACTAAGATGTCGTCGATAAACACCACCACAAACTTATCCAAAAACTGCCTGAAGATCATATTCATCAAATTCATAAACAATGCCGGTGCATTAGATAACCCAAACGGCATCACCACATACTCATAATGGCCATACCTCGACGTGAAAGCTGTCTTTGGTATTCCACCTCTCTAATCTTCACCTGATGGTACCCCGACCTAAAATCAATCTTAGAAAAGACTGATGCACCACTCAACTGATCAAACAAGTCATCTATCCTTGGCAAAAGATACTTGTTCTTCACTGTCACTCGGTTCAGCTCTCTATAGTCTATGCACAACCTTAAACTCCCATCTTTCTTCTTCACAAAAAGGACAGGTGCTCCCCACGGCGATACACTTGGTCTAATGTATCCCTTCTCTATCAGATCATCTAACTGCTTCCTGAGCTCCTCCATCTCCTTAGGACCCATCCGGTACGGTGCCTTAGAGATTGGCCCCGTCCCCGGTTTGAACTCAACTGTGAAATCTATCTCTCTCTTAGGTGGCAACCCCGGAATCTCCTCCGAAAACACATCCTCAAACTCTCCCACCACTGGTATTTGATCAACCGTCGGACTCTCTATCCGGTCATCTCTCACATGGCACAAGATCAAAGGACATCCCTTCCTCAGATAAGACATCAAGGTAACAGCTGCAATCAACTTAACTTTGGGTTTGACCAGAAACCCACGATAAGACACACTAACACCCTTAGGACCTCTTAAAAACACTTTCTTTTGATGACAGTCTATCTTAGCTTTATAATTTCCCAACCAATCCATCCCAACTATCATCTCAAAACCACTAAAAGGAAACTCTAGCAAGTCTACAGGTAGATCAACTTGCCCAACTATCATAGGTACATCCCTATATAACCTCCCACATGTTACAGACTCACCCGAAGGTATAAAAACTTCCTCACTAACAGACTCATATACCCTCAAACCCAACCGTTTAACATGACTCGAAGATACAAACGACTGAGACGCCCCCGAATCAAACAAAACAAAGGTATGAATACCGTTAACAAGAAAATTACCAGTGATAACGTGTGCATCATCTTCAGCTGCTTTCTTCTCCATCATGAACACTTTCCACGGTCTTCTCCCACCTCCCTGGACAAGAGTCTTTGATGATGTGGTCAGCTTAGCACCCGACCCTTGATTGTTGTTGTTGTTCTTCGGTGGTTTATGATAAGAATTACCGCCGTTGCGGTTACCTCCACTCTGATAGCTCTGACTTCCCCGGTTTGCCCATGATCCAGTCGGTCTATTGCTCGCATAGCTCTGCGCAGGTCTCTGGAAAGTTCCAGGTGCACTTGTGCACTCATTTTTTTTTTTGGCCTACACCACCACAACTATAGCAGGTCACTCCCAAACTACCACTAACACTTCCACGGCCACACCCAAAGGAAGCCTCAACACTGAATCCTGACCCAGAAGAAAACCCCTTAGCTTGATTGTGGTTGCCTTTATTAAGACTAGATTGGCCTCCACCCTCACTCTCAGCCTTTCTTTTCTCACTCACTCTCTCCTGAGCCATCTCCACCAACCTCTCAGCTCTCCCAGCCCTCTCATAAGCTTCCTTAACATCAGTAAGGACTCCCACGGGTAACTTGTCCATGATCTTAGGGGTCAACCCCCTCTCAAACCTCAGCGCCAGATTCCCCTCACTCAAACCCATATCCTCGGATACCTAGACTTCTCATTAAACCGCCTGTAGTACTCGGCCACAGACATGTCAGATGTCATCTTAAACCCATCGAACTCCTCTCTCAACTTACTCCTCACATGCTCCGGTACGAACTCTTTTCTTATAGCCTTACGAAACTCTTCCCAAGGTATAGCAGGTAAACCTTGGTTCGCATACAACTCCTTCGCACTCACCTTCACCGTATCCCACCACTTGCCAGCTGCCTCCCTCAGGTAGAACGCAGCTTGTTCTACTCTCATCTCTTCAGGACAGTGAACCAAATCTAGTATGTTCTCCATCTCTCTATGCCAGTTATCAAGAAGGTTAGGCTCCTCAACCCCCTTGTACTCTTTCGGGTTAAACCTCGCTATATAGAGGCTGATTTTAGAGTGATCAACCTCCTTCTCCTTATCCTTATCCTTATCCTTTCCCACAGTCTTTAAAGCCTCCGTAAGAGCATCCTGATGCTCCAACATCTTAACGATATCATCTATGTTCCTAAACTCAGCTCTCGCATACAAAGCATTCTTCTTGGGTGGCATCTTGAAACTATATCAGAAAAGGGGTGGATATAAACATACGTACCAAGACCTCAAAACACGAAAACAAGCTGCCCAGGACATACTCGATCGAGTTCCCTAACCTACTCGATCGAGTAGCAGGCTACTCGATCGAGTGCCCATCATACTCGATCGAGTGCCCCGACTCCAGACCCAAAACAGACCTTCTAACCTCTAACATACTCGACCGAGTAGCCCGGCTACTCGATCGAGTGACCCCCTACACGATCGAGTGCCCGAGGTACTCGATCGAGTGCCCAAAAACACGATTCTGGATTCAAATTCGTCAAATACCCACCCGATCAAGTCAGTCCCACTCGATTGAGTCATGCTAACTCAAAAATGCTACCCGCATGTTATATCATATTCCAACATTATAAACAACTTTATAAATCCCAACATTATATCATAACTAAGCATATAATGTTACACAACTCTTCTTACAATCAACGAAATAACTCTATCATGTTATTAAGCGCCACATAGTAAACATGCATCATGCTTCTCATTCCAACAACAGTTCTATATATCTCATCAATCTTTCTTTCACATTCTCAACTTTCTACTCCCAACATCCAACATTTACACATACTTTATCACATCCACACACAAGCTGACAAAGAACGCATACGACCTCGACATACACCCCCCATGTGACCGGTTCAAAATTGTAGGGCAAGTTCGCGACTTCAGGACGTCTCCCAAGCCTTTGCATTAGCTCCTACAACCTTTACCCCTGGTTCATTTTAATTGACTCCCTATGTTCATTAGATTCATTGGTTACAGGTTTCAGGATCGTCGCTCTGATACCATTTGTAACACCCCCATACTACAAGTGCCTTACCAAGACCACTCAGGTATAAGGATACTACCATCTCGGTTACCTGAGGCATGATAATCATAAGACAATAACGAAACAACATTTAATAGTATAACTTTAGTGAAAAGTACAAATCAAGCCAAATCCCAAAATACGGGTACAAGTTCTCAAACCAACTGTCTAATCAACTAAATGTAAAGTTTATTAAATGACTAAGCTACAGCGGAAGACTTCTATCATCTGACAGTGGCACGTCCCAGGCTATCCCATGTGACTCAACTCAAACCTGCTCAATTACTGCTCACAATCCACGAATGGATCACCGCAGGTTTTACAAACAACAACACAGGGTCAGTACTAATCACACAATCTATATATATCAACAATACGATAAACAGATATCTCACACCGTCACACACAAACAATCACATCAGTCCCAACAATCTCAATCACCGACTGTCCACTAGACCAGCTCTGCCAGTGGGGGACCGCAGCCGTACCCACCAAATCCCCGCTCCTCATAATGAGCGATAACCCTGTCCATTAATGTGCACATCCCTTTCCGTGGCGGGTTCCACGAAGGGCAAAACTAGGGCGTGAAGCCACTCCCGCAAGTGACCTCACTCAGCCGAGGACACGCCTCGAGAACCAGAGACAAACAATCACAATCAACAAACCGTCACAATACAATTACTATATTATCCAATCAACCACAACAAATCAACATCACATTATGGGACTAATACTGAGTAGGAAATCCTACCTGGAAAGCACAACTATCAGACGGTCTCAACAGCTATATCAAAAAGCCTCTTCTACAAAACCTCCTCCTATCATACAAACACATAAACACTACCAAATCACAATCTACACAAAACCCCCAAATCCCCATATTAGGGTTTAAACAACTTAAAGGAAATATTATAAAAACGGTAAAAAGGTCTTACCCTCAACGCAAGGATCTCAACGGTATAACGAACGATGAAATCCGACCTTCCAAACTCCGGGATTTGCTAACAATGCGATTAAAGTGTAGAACGTACTTTGCTTTCTCTCTTGACAGTAATTTAGGTTTTGAAAAGTGTTTAGAACAATGACGGAAAAGATTATATACCTTAATCGCATAATTAACAAAACCCGAGAAATAACTCCCCGTAAACCGGCTACTCGATCGAGTAGCTAAGGTACTCGATCGAGTGCCCCCTTACTCGATCGAGTATCCTAGTTACTCGATCGAGTACCCAACAGGTCAGAAACTATTTTAAAACGCAACTCACCCTTACTCGACAGAGTAAGGCCTACTCGATAAAGTACCCAGAGACTCATAAATACTGAGTATTACAACCAAGCTCGATTGTGTTCTTCTTGAGTCGGCCTTAAATATTGGAAGGGAATTCACCAAGCCTTACAATTATGTAAGGCTTTTGGTGGAAAGATGGCTAAATGTTGATTGTGGAAAGCAAGGCACCCACGTTATTGTAAATGGAGGTCTAGTCACTCTTTTGGTTAAGTACTTTGATCCGAATTTCAACAAGGATAGCAAGTATGTGGCGAAAAAGGGGGGTCATCTCATTGACATGGATGCCATGATTAACAAGTACAAGTGGGTCACTCATAACCCTCTTGACACCAAGTATGGGTGGCTCACCAATGAGGCTAGATCTTTTACTTTGCCTTCCAAGATATGCCGTTTGAGTGTCCATAGGACCAACTACCTTCTTTCCCTCTCAAAAGAAGCCGAATACATCATCCGTCAACAAAGGGGTGAAATTGAAATGCCCTCCTCTTCCATTGTCACACCACCCTATGCATTCAAGTATCAAGAGTTCAAACCCGAAGGTGTTGAAGCAAGCAAAGACTATATGACTCTACTTATGCAAGAGATGCACAAACAAGCTTTTAAGGATCGGGAAGATGCATACTTAGCCCAATATCCACCCTTCCTTCATTTAGCTAGGCAAGGACCACTTGATCCTTCATGTCCTTTGCCTAGTTGGGCGGATAGGGAAGTCTTCTTTCCGAGTGCATCTAGGGGTGATATTTCGGGTGACGATGAGGTTGTCGGTGATGAGGTTCTTGATGATAGCATTGATGAAGAGGCTAGTGATGAAGAAGAAGAGGATGATGAAGGAAGTGAGCAAGAAAGTGAAGAAGGAACTGGTGATGAGTCCACTTCTATTGAGGAAGATGATGACAATGATGATATGGTGGAAGACTAGCAAGCTTTGGAGGCTTCTACCCTCTTGAGGTTTGTCTACTTCTTTCTTTTATTTATTTATTTATCTTGATCATGGTTGGAGAGTCCTAGCAACATAGAGGACTAAAACCTCGGCCCCATTGAGGTGTTCTTATTTCATTGTTCCCACTTTTGAAAATCCAAAATGACAAATTTAGTTTCATGCATTGCATCTTGTGTGCATGAACTACCCTCAACTTTAGGACATTAGAAATAATGTCTATCTCGGTTGTGTGAAGTACATGCATACACAATGGGAGGTAATCTAAATTACGCTCTCCGTCATATACAAAAACCCATGCATCATGTAGTATAGATTAGTATAGCTTGCATTTAGTGTAGAAATCATGCATCATGTTTGCATAATTTCCCATCATTTTGGCCATTGAGGACAATGCCCATATTGGTGTGTGGATGGGGAATTCTAACTTAACTTTTATTCAAAAAATTGAAAAATTTTGAAAAACCATCAAATTTTGAAAAATTGAAAAACCAAAAACAAGTTCATTTCCTTTGTAGTGTAGTCTTGTATATATTGTTGTATATATTGTATTTGTTCTATCCTTGTTCACATTGATCGACTACGCCACATCCGAGACATGAGGATATTGAAGTCCGCATGGTATGACCTTTCCAATCTCCTTTTTCCTCTTTATGTTAATGATTATGTGGCTTTATTTTGATTGATGCTGTATAACAATGTGAACTTAGGACTTGCATTTAGATTATATGGCATATTAGTTGGTAGAATCATATGCATTAGGATGTGTATATGCTAGTTGCATCATGGCATGTAGTTTCATGTTAGAAAAATTTTGCGAAACCGTCTACTTGGGAAGCTTGACAAGTGTATATAGGACCTAGTAGATGCTTTTTCTTCTTAAGACTTTGCTTGTTAGAATACTTGTAAAACACCCTAGGATGTGTCATGCTAGTATCCTTTGACCCATGGATTAAGGCCTAGTCAAGAGTACCTTGTGGTGTGATACCTCCTTGGCTACCGTTTATTCCAAGGTGACCCTTGAAACCATGCATCCATCCATCATCCTTGTTCTACCACGTTTTTGTTATCAAAGGGAATGGGCACAAAAAGAAATCAATTTGAGTTCAATAAAATGAAAAATGAAAGAAAGTTTGCAAAATGCATCAAATGAAAAGAGGAGCAAAAATAGACTCCAAAAGCTTCAAATATAAGCCACCCTCACTACATATGGGGTGACTTTGAAAATGTTCAAAAAGAAATGCAAAAAGTTGAAAGTTGTCAAGTTTCGAAAAGCCAAAAAATCAAAATAAATGGCAAGAAAGTGTTCTCAAATGTTATATGCCACAAGAAATTGGGGGGAAAATAAAAACAAAAGCAAACTCCCAAAGTGAAACTCAAATATCTATTCATCCCTTTATCCATCGTATCCATTTTTGTGCATGGTAGAGAGGGGACGACCCTTCTTCTTGTCTAGGCAAGAGAGGGAATTCCGCGATCCTCCAGTGTTTCTAACACCATAGGGAGTCTACTCTTGACAAAAGCATTTAACGATTGAGGACAAAGGTACCCTAGCTTGACACAACTTGGAGGTGATTTATTGGTATCCTTCTAGGCTTAGTAGTTTGAAGAAATTGTATCTATGATGGAGTGTGTACCCTTGAATTGCTTCCCTTGTAGATAATTTCCGCCACTTAGATGAGGAAAGTGGCTATTCTTTTGTAGATGCATCCATTACTTGATTTTGTGTGCTTAATGATTGGATGTGTCGCCATTTTGGCAAGACCCACCTTGCCTTGCAAGAAGGCATCCTACCTCATGGTTGTCTTGTTGTGAGTTGAAAGGGCGGAGTGAGACCCGCTAATTGTCTCATATCAGCTATGTTATTAGGTTAGTTTAAATAATGGTCCTATTCTTTGTCACCTCTTTACTCGGGATGAGCAAAGGTTCGGTTTGGGGATATTTGATGTGACCATAATTAGAGCATATTTAGTCCCCGAATTAGCCTTGTTCCCATGCTTTTTAGTGCATATTTGGGTCATTTATTGTCTTTAGTTCTTTGTTTTGCATATTCTTTGAGGTTTTGATCCCTTGGTAGGAAAGGAGTGCAAACCTTGCATATTCGTGGCAAAATGAGACTAAATTGATTGAATTCAATGACCAAGCATCAAGGAGAGACAAGATTAGAAGGCCTTTGTACATACTATAGTAGATGGACAATGATGAGAAAAAATCCTTGCATCCCCGAGAAAATCCCCAAGGATTTTATGAAGGAAAAGGAAGAAAAGAAGAAGAAACAAGACTACCCAACAATCCGTGCGTCTTCCCATGAATCCGCCCGTCCACCACCCACAACCCGTGCGTCTTCTTCAGCAAGACGCCCGGGCAAAAGCTCCCCAATCCGCCCGTCTTCACTCCCAAGACGCCCGGGCAGAAACCACCAAATCCGCCCGTCCTGTGCTAAAGACGCCCGGATTCCCAGACAGTCCCATTTCGTCTTCTTCAAGCTTCAAGGAAGGATGCACATCATTTTCTAGAGACCGCAGTCTCCCTAGAGACCGGAGTCTTCCCAAAAAGACCGGTGTTTCCTCAACAAGGGACTTAATCGTCATTTAAGCCCTTAGTTAACCCTAATTCATGTACCTAATTCCCACTATAAATACCCCATTAGTCTAATTAGAAGAGCATGTTCTTCTTAGCAATCTTTAGAGTTGTTAATATCAATCAAATCTCTCTTTAATCTTGTAATCAACATTTAATCAAGTTTTAATACAAGTTTTATTTCCTTAATCTCTCTCCTGTTCATCCTTTATTTTGGGTAATTGAAGATTATTTGGGTTATTATTGGGAGATTGACAACCTTCCAATCAAGCATCAAGTACTTCTTTTATTCTTTGCTTTATTATTGGAATCATTAGTAGGTATAATTCTCTTAATCCCTTTTTAATTATTGTTAATTACTTTCATTTATTCATCATGTTTCACTTTGTTGGTATGATTGACAACCTTGCTAGCATGTTCAACATGATAATGAGTGAGTAGTTTCCTTAGCTAGGGTTAATGGGTAATTAGGGGAAACCAACATGGGGAATGATTCATGCTTAAATTAATATGCTTTCATAGTTTATTTGCTTGCTTGTTGTGATATCAACTTATGCACATGTTATGTTTGATGAAATGTGAGCCTATGAATCCTTGCATTTTTTACCCATCACCTATCTTTTCAATGAGACTTGTAAGACATAAACCAACTCGAGTCTCATTAGACCATGCATATTGTTGAGTAGGGAAGATTAAGTCGACTTGTAGGTGTTGTACAATTTAATCGATTCGGCTCCGGGACCCAAACTTTCCTAGGATTGTAAGATATAAACCAACTCAATCCATCACAACAATAATTGCTTGCTTATAACTTGAGAATATGTTTGTATGATCAATTCCCATGAATCCTCTATGACCCCATGACACCCTAGTGCCTTTTATCAATTGTTTACATCCCTTTTAATTCATCTTGCTTCTTTACTTTCATTGCTATTTAGTTTACTGACCTTCTACTTCAAACCCCAATTGTGACACCCTTAAGACACCACTAGTTGCAATAGAAATCTCATCTCAATTCCCGTCCCTTGGGATCCGACCTTTACTTGCCTCTTTACTAATTGTAGAGTTGTTGGTGAAGTTATAAATTGTGTTTTGGTCTAGATGCTCTTGACGACAAGTAACCGAAAAATATAGTCCGGCCAATTATACATCAAATATTATTAGAGTAATAATATTTGTAATAATAATATACAAGATTTAATACTACTATTATCTAGTTAATAATAATAGTATTTTTGGGCTAGTCTTGGGTGCAACAAAGAGGAGATTTCCTACTATGGAAATTTTGGTGATGGAGGATATCCATGATGTTTTAAGCTCAAGAACAACACAAGGAAGGTGTCCTTGTGTTGTGCCCATATTTTGCCTAAGCAATGTAAGAAATTTCTACCTTTCGTCTTTTCAGACGATCTTTTCTTCATGCATGTAACTAGATCTTTTAAGACTAAAATTAAAGTAATTTTTGTCACTAATTAGAAATGTCTAATTAAGGGTCTAGCACCTACAAGTGGTATCAGAGATTTGTTGTTGCATGGATGTCGATTTTGGACATTGTTTATCGAGTTATAAGATGACTTTATAAAACCGGAATTTTTTTGTGTAAAATAGTTTGGCACGAAAATTTTGGTTGCATGTATATATTATGACCTAAAAGTGGTTGTGGTCATATTTGGTTAATTATGGAATTTTATTGCTAATTATTAGATTTTTTTCGTCATAATACCGTCTTAATATGCATAAAATTGGTTAGTTAACTAAAAAAACTTGCATGTTAATTCTATCCATGAAATTTTAATATATTTCCCATGCATGGATTACTTAGAGTAATTAAAAATTAGAAAATTAATTTGATTAATTTTGCATGATTATTGATTTTTAATAGTTAAATATCAATAAAATGTGATTATATTGGTTAAAAATTGTTAAAATGTAATTTTTGGCATAAGAAATTTATCTAAGGTTACTTGCATGTATTTTAAATTGTATGTAAACTTAGAGAATTAATTTGATTAATTTTTGCATGTTTATTGGTTTTTATGCGATAAAATCGATAATATGTAACCATAATTTTTTTCAAATTTTAATCGAATTTTTTGGTAAATGTTTTTACACTTTCAGGTTCTGAAAAATGTTCCAGAATATTAAAAATTTTGAGTTGGTATTTTTTCGAATTTTTATATTTAATTTAATAATTATATCATAAAAGTGGCGAAACCCGTATTTAAAATTGTGTATTTGATACAAAATATTTTTTGGAAATTTTTTTTTGAAGTTTTGATTTCCTGGAAATGTTCCAAAATAAACAAAAAATTTATTTCAAAATTTTTCAAAATTTTGTTTATTTAGTTGGATTTATTTCATAAAGGTTATGATTAAACAAGTTTTAATTAGCAATAATTCATAAAACGTTATGAGATCATTATGAAATTAGTGAAGACTAATTTTTGAGTCCTAAAACAGGTTGGGAAGTTATTGAGTGCTTAAACTTGATTTAAGTACTACTTTGTGGTTTTAATGGTTAAAACCCGCTTAATTAACCAAAATTACGAACTTAACATCAAACCGATCGTTCATAGGGCGATTTGGCATTTTAGGGCATGTTTAAATATGATTTTTATACTGCATTTTTTTTAAATGAATGTCATTAAATTTTATGTAATTTATTAATGTAATTTGTCTAGTATGGCCTAAGTTAGAAATCGGTATTATCCGAAATGTATGGGAATATCGGTTTGGTTTGTAATTAGTTGCGATCTTGTATCGCCGTTTTGTAATATTAATAGATTTATTTTAATTTTAATTTTATGAATGTATTATAGGAATTGATATGTAATTCATTTTTATATATACGTGTATTTATTTATTACGAAGACCGTCGGAATCCTAAAGACGGAGCCTTTCGGAAAGGAGTTCCGATGAAGACCGGAGTTTCCAAAAGACCAAGATATATTGGAAGGCGTTCCAATGAAGTTCAAGGGACCAAGGAGTTGATTTCCGAAGTTGTAATAGTTAATTAGATTAACTAGTTTAGGAGGCCATACTAGAAGTTGTCTTATACATGTATTTTATTTATGCATTCATTCTAAATCGCCATTACATGCATTTTATTCGTTTTTGCGAATGTTGTCAATTAAAGTTATCGAGAATTCGCCGATTTAGTTCACTTAATGGGAATTGATAATAAATTGACAACATCTCTCACATTGTTTAAATATTGTGGCTAGCCCTTTCAATTAGTAACACTTATGAATCCCTTCTTCATTAGGGGGCAGGTACGACTCACCGTGGTGTTCCCTTTTTACGTCGGGTAAGTAGGGTGATAAATGTTATTACACGTAAAAGTTGGTTGGACTCAACGGAATTGCAAGATTGGTATGTTTGGCGTCACTGGGCCCAGTTTTGTGTTCCGGGGCTATGAGATGGATTTACTAGAAATTTGTCGACCGAGAGTTCTAAATGTAGAATCAGTCAAAGGGTTGACTCACACGAATTTATTTAGATCTCGTATGTCTGGCGTCACCGGCCCGAGATTTATTTAGAGACGGATCTCGGGATCATTTATATAATTTAGATGAGAGATCATTATATAAATGCAGATTCAAACTTGATAAAATTATTTTTCAAGTATCTATTGACGATGAATGTTAAATTTCCCACTTACTCCGTTATTATTATTTTATATCGTACAATGGTTTCAAGTCAATTCGCTCCTCAATCCATAAAGTCGATAATCCGTTATGAATGAAAATAGTTTTCTAAGTGTATACGGTAACTTCAATTTTCGATTATTCTACTTTTCTCCGTTTTACCACCATAGTTAATGACAAAAATTTGCAATTCTTTTGATCCTCATATTGTCCGTTGTAAGGGTCTCTTGTGAAGAGTATAAACGGGATATTACCTTAGTCAAAAGTGTTTTGATTTTGCAATATCATTTTATTTACAACAACGATGCTACAATGTTATTGCTCATAAGATAAATGTTTTCACATACTTAAATTGTTTGAGCATGTAAAAGTGTTGGAACGAATTGGTAATATGATTTGTTTGAAATCTTGATTAAGCAATTACCACATTCACTTCATAATGTTTCTTAGAAGTGAGTGGGAGCTCTAAGAGGGATGTATATATCTTAATAGTTAAGATTATGATGAGGTTCAAGAAAGAATTTGGTTTGGTTAAAGAATTGGCTCAAAGCAAAGGTTAATGCTAAGCTATTGTGAATAGCAGCACCTAACCTTAGTGCGATGCCAATCCTGACCAAACTTGTTGTTTTTAAATATGTATGACATTAGTAGATATAATACCCCTAGTTTTTTTTTTTTGAGAATAAAAAAGTTGGGTGTGTGACACCTAATAGGTTCCTTCTCTCTAGATATCTATATGATTAACATTAGTGGTTATTATTATTGTTTTTGGAACATGGGATAATAATCGTGTAACGATTAGCCTTAAACTAATGTCAACCTTCTCATAGGAAATGGAACTAGGTTAGTTTTCATTTCATTATGAGACATATAAATGTTATTATGTACTTAATCTAGTTTTTGGGTTTCGAATTTTGTTTTAATAAAGGTTTTATGTAAGACACATAGGGTTTCACTCATGTGATATAAACAAATATTGTGCCCTAATTTGCCATGATTTGATCTATGGCTATACCAATCCAATCATTGGTTATTCTTGACCTAAACTAGATAAATTAATATATCATATAGAATATAAAAGGTCAAATTATTTTGGTAACCCCGATCAAATCTTAGTTCTCGATTGAAAACGCATTCATAGACTAGTGTTACCTTTCTCTTTGAATCATTTGATTATGAATCTTATGATATATACGAATCTTGTATTCAAAGCAAGATAAATCATGCCCTTTTGTAAAAAAGAAGATCGAGCAAGTGAGTTATTGACCCTAATCACATGTGAATGTGTGTATGGTCGAATAACAATCCCAACAAGAGTAGGTTATATTTACTTCTTTTCTTTTACCATCGTATTAAGTGGATATTGGTGTATCAACTAAATGAGGTATAAAGATAAACCTTTGATGAGTTCAAAGTGTTTTACAGTAAATAAGATAACCAATAAGATTATAAGACCATAGATTCACGACTCGATTGTGGAAAGAAACATCAAAGTAATGACTTTTGATTTTCACCAAAAGAAGTGTGATAAAGTATCACAAGTTTACTTCTCCTAAAACACATTATTAGATATTGTGAGGTTGGAAGAAGATATCGAACCTATACGATATGGTTTGATCTTTGATAAATTTTATTGAGCCACTTGATTTTTACAATTGGGGTCTTTCTATATTGTCTGCTAATTTCTTCTTCCCATTAAATCAAAATACCATTTAAACAATCGCATTCACTCCGTATTTGATATGGCCAGGTAGAGTACCTAATTTGTAAGTTGTCCAAAAGATGCCATGTGGTCATTTAACCTACATAATCATGAGAACAAAGTGTTTGTGGCTCATGATGCTGACTTTATTGAAAAAAGGTTTATTTCTAAAAGACAGTGTGGGAGAAAATGATGAAGAGCCACAAACTGAGCATATAACGTAGGAAATTTCCTCTTGATCAGATTAAGTGTTTGTTTCTTCGGAATCTACGAGGTCAGGTTAAATTCATCACTCATCAAGGGTTATGATATAGTATTACTTTTAGAAAGTGACGAAACCTGTAACTTACAAGAGGATTGTTTATTGTTTCAACTCTATGCAATGGCCTGAAGCCATCTTGATCCGAATTGGACTCCAAGTGTAATTGTCATCAAATGAAATGGTATATTTACATGAAGAGGTTAGACCTCCTCAGTGTAATTGACTTGGATAAAACATAAAGATGTTTTGAAAGCTTAATTGATGAAAAGGGTTGCACTAGTTGCAATGCTTCGATGAATTCAGATTATATTGGCAATTGTTGCATTTCATAATTATATGATTTGATAGTAGGATGACAAAACCATCTTCTTGAATTAGATTCTAGAAGAGGAAGTGTATTTGACACGTCTTGTGGGTTTTACAATCATAAGATTGTAGCTAACTTAAGAAGAAGTGTTAAGAGAGCATCATGGAGTTGGAATATGTGTTTGATCATGTTATAAAGCATTTCTCGAGATGTCGAGGAATTATGTATATACATGAAGTTTAGTGGGAGTATGGTGGTATTATGAGTCTTTTATGTTGTTGATATATTAATCATTTGGAATGTTGAAAGACTTAGGAGAATATTAATACGTCTTAAGTATCCAGATTCATAGAGATAAATCAAGGAGGGATATAGGCATTTTTATCAGGATTCTTACATATATGAGATTCTTGATTGGTTCAAGCTAGTTGAATTCATTAGAATTGATTCCAATTGCTTCCGCTGCTAGATCAATTTAATACGCTATGATGTATTATTGTTATCACAATTCGTATGCTTTTAGCATTACGAGTTGTTATTAATCGAAGTTAAATGAAGGTCACTTAATAGCTAGATCGATTATCCTTTAGTACTTGAGAAGAAATAAGCATTTGAAGTTATGTGTTTTAAATGTATTCTATTTGTGTAAGGAGTTACACGAATGCTAGTTGAAGTTTGTGTCAATAGTTACACATATACCATCTTTCTAAAACAAATAGGGATTATTTGGAATCCCGTACTGGCTATGAGGAGTTGATCTGCTGAAAGAGTTCAGGCAGTCATATATTGTGGATTTTACAATGGCAGCTGAGTACATTGTAATATTTGATGTTACAAAAGGAAGTAGCTTGGATTTGGCAGTGATGCAAGGACTTGAAGTAGCTCTTGCAGCCGCATATCCTATCCTAACACACTGTGATGACAGTGGGAGCTATTTTTGAGGCAAGGGTGTCTTAGTCTATAGTTAAGTCTAGATATGTACTCAATTTTGTTACATGTAATATAAGTCATGTGGAATAAAGGGAAATAACAATTTATTGGTTTGATCAGACGAGGTGTCATTAATTTTAAACCAGGCCTTGATGAAGGCTTAACATGATAGTCATGTCGTTTCAATGTGGTTGAAATATGATAATTGAATTGCTTTAGATTATATGATGTATAATAATCTGATAGTGTATCAATTTTACATATATGATAATCGCATTTATCGTTTGAGTTTTTTCGAAACTCTTATATATATTCAGTACTTAGTGGATATTATTTTATACTTTGTTAAATCTGAAAAGGTTGTGGGACAATGATGAACCTTTCAAGTGAACTGGATTAACATTGTATTTTGTCCCTAGTTGCTTAATGAGGTGACGTCTCGGAGTGACTAGATTGTAAGTCGATTGATGGTGAGTTCAACCACCATAGAGTCATAGAGATGACTGGTCGATTACATAGGCAGAATGTAAAGGCATTTTGTTAGACAATGACCATTTATAGAGTCCTTAATGTTGCCTGGTCGTGGCAAGGATGTCTATTTATTCCTTCAAGTCAATTCTTTAGACTTGTGACTATTTGTCTGAGTTGGTACGTTTTTCCGGTGGCCTTGGTTTTTGTCCTAGGTCGCACCGTAAAAGGAGGCTGAAGGACAATTACTGGGTCATTGTGATCTGTATCGAACGAAGAAAATAGGTCAACAGGATTGTCCACCCTCGTCAGGGTTTATTATCTCAAGGCCACTCCAGGAGAGGTGACTGGAAATGCATGGCCACTCTCGGATGAGATCTATTGTAGATTATCCGGTCAGACAGTCATTCTCCTGATAGAGGAAACCACTATATGATATGATCACGTGCAAGAATGACCTGAAAGACATCTTGCATTGAGTGGGAGATTTAACGGACAAAAGAATTAGTAGCGCACACTTGTTTCGGACAAGTGGGAGATTGTTGGGGTAGTGTCCTCCTCAATAGTGCATTTATATACTAAATCTCGTACAAGGAATATCATGGATTTATATTATATATATTTGTCAGCTGGTCAACGTTAATCGATAATGATTGGCTGACTAGAGTTTGACATTACTGTCGTGTGACAGCGGTGATTAGCTGATCCCTTTAGGTCACACCTATAAGATGATACCTGTAATACCCGTCCTTTTAGGGACCCATTGACTGACGTTGACCGACCTTAGTGACTTGTCTTGGTCTTTGGGAAACCTTACGAGAGATATCTTATGTCATGATAAGCGTTGGGTGTATGGTACTCGATCTAGTCGAGGCCACTCGATCGAGTAGATGGGAGGCTCAATCGAGTAGGGGCCACTCGATCGAGTAAGTTAGATACTCGATCGAGTAGCGTGTTTACAGCGAGGATTTATATATCGTGTTTCGTGAAACCTTAAGTCATTTCCGCCATTCATTTCCTAAACTTAGATGCCGTCACTCTTTCTTCTTCTTCACCATAGTTCCTTCCTTGAGGTCCTTGAAGATGCTTATGCCATGGGGATAGGTTGTTTGAGTCGAGTAGCATTCTTGATGCCGGATAGCTATGCGTAGGTATGTCATCATCATCATCATTATCGTTGTTGTTCTCAATTAGGGTTATAGTGGTTGTGATAGATGTTTGTATTGTGTGTATAGGTTTGTTACGTGGTTATTTGACATCTTGTGATCGGGAGTTGAATCGCTGCGGTGCGCTAAAGGTAGGTTTGTCTAGATTGTCTTTTGATGTGATTTGATTGCTGTAGTGTCGGTGTGGTGGTCTGATTGTGATAGTCGGTTGGTATTGTGTTGTTTCGTGGTCGTTGTTTTGGTATAGCTGATTGTGTTATTAGTCTCTGGTTCTCGAGGTGTGTCCTCGGCTGAGTGGAGTCACTTGCGGGAGTGGCTTCACGCTTGGTATGATGAGCGGGACTTAGGTGGGAATGATTGCGGTCCCCCACTGGCACGGCTGGTCCAGTGGACAGTCAGTGACGATGATTGATTGGAGGAGATGCGGCTTGTGTGTGTTTTGTTGTATATGTTTCGTGTTGTCAGTTGTTGGTGTGTTTCTTCAGTTACTGACCTTGTGTGGTTTTGTCTTCTTGTTTGTTTCTGTTATGTCTGCCGTGATCCCTTATGGTGAGCAGTCGGTCTTAGTAGGTGATGTCTTGGAAGATAGCTGGATATTTGGCGGGATAAGTCTTTCACGAGTCATGACAGAAGTGTAGTTCTCATATGAGACAGTAGACTGAGTTGTACCTTTTGCGTTTTAGTTTGTTTAATCACTTGTAGTAAACTTTAATTGTTCTTTTATCGACATTTGATTATTACTGTCCCGGGCAACCGAGATGGTGATGCCTTTATATGATAGGGAAGGTCTTGTTAAGGCTCTTTGGTATATGGGGGTGTCACAAAGTGGTATCAGAGCGACGGTTTTGGAACCTGTGACAAATGAGCCTAATGAATGTAGTGAGTCTAATAAAATGAACCTGGTGTATGTATATTGGGAGCCCCAGCTGATGCTAGTTTTTGGGTGAGTAGGCGCCCTCATTGTAAAATCATGGCCCCATTATGCTTAAGCCAGTCACCGGTTATGGGAATATTGAGTCGGGAATTATGTGCCTAATGTGTATCATAGTGATGAAGGGATGTTTGTAGTGGAGACTTTATGGATGCTAGTGTGCATAATTGTGATTAGAACTGTGAGAATCTATAGCTGAGTAGTAATGGAAGTGGTGATATGTTTGTAATACATGACGGTGTGTATGATGTGGTGTTTGTAATGTTTGTTCCAAATGGTTGGTATTAGTATTTCACATGGAAGAGATTGTGAACATGATATATGGTAATGATGGTAATTAGTACATTTTGAATGAGTCATAGCAGCTGTCCAAGTAGTACTTGGAGGATGTGATAGATGAATGGTTGAATGCTTCCGCAATGTGGTGTAATTAAGTTGATAAAACTACTTGATAATTGTTGTGTGTCGTGGTTAAACTGCTAGTACGCTTGAATGATAAGGAATGGTTACATGTTAGACGTATGTTTAGAATGACGTGATTAGAAGTTGTTTGTTGTGGTCACGATTGTATGATCATAAGTGGAACGAAACGTGTTGGATGTATACATGAGAAAGCTAATAGTACAATCAGTTGGTTGCGTAACATTGTTTTAGAATAAAGTTAAACGAGTTGCACAAAGTGATAGGTTTGTTATTTATGCGTTGTATTGGTGCGATAGAAATTCATCGTGAATGAGTATAATAATCTGTGCCCATATCTGAATTTATTTTGGAACGACACGCGTTGCTGTTTTGTAGGGATATTTAGTTAATCTTATATTTCCGACCATGTACCTAGCCTTACTTGACTGAGTACGAGTGCCTACTAGACCAAGTAGACCTCATTCGATCTAGTTAGGAAGCTATTACGTCGAGAAAGTTCGAATATGCTGCGAAAACTCGATCGAGTACCTCCAACTCGATCGAGTGGAGGCCACTCGATCAAGTAACATACTTACTCGATCGAGTAAGTTGCTACAGTGCCGCTGAAACACGGAATATTAAGCCCTTCTTTCTAAATCTTTTCTATTCTTTCTTCTATTTCCGCAAACCCTAATCTCTAATCTCTCTCTCAAAACACTCTTATTCTTGTTCATTTTGTGCTTGAACTTGGGTGATTTCTTTACCTTAATTTGTTCCTTTGCTTGCTAATCAATCAAGGTATGAATATCCATCCTATTTTGATGCTTTTAATTAATTAGAAACATGTAGGATGTTGAAAGTTGTTGGAAAATCGATTTATGTAGGCTAAATCTTGCTTATAATGGTTGTAATATGATCTACATGCTTCAATTTGTTGAATATTGACAATAATTATGCAAAAATCGAACCAAATTAGGAACTTATATGACTCGAATTTTCTAGGGTTTGAGAATTTGAATTGAATTTTGGTTGTCTTTTGTGTGTAAAAGGATGAAAATTGGGCAATATATGTTATACACATCATGTTTAGAGTTGATTTTGATGATTTTTCCCTCAACAATTTGCTATAAAACTCCGTCTTAAAAGTGCCCCAAACTTAAATTCGTCTTACATTATGGTGAAGTTTGCTTATTGATAAAGCTATTTTGAAGGTTGATTTCTCTAAATTAGTAGTTATGATGTAAATGGATGCCATACATGTTATAAATTTTAACAGCTGCGGAGACCGTCTGATGATTAGAATTGAGAGTTATACTTATAATTTTGGGATTGTTGGTGAAAGTGTGTACTTAGTTGCTCTTTTCTATGATTATACATGAATGCCTTACATGTTTTTCCAAGTATGTGTGGTTTGTATATTTAAGTTATACGTTCAAACAGATGCCGAGACCAACCGTGGGAACCGGCCGACAGAGCAAGAGGGGGAGGGCTTCTGAGCCCGAGGTAGGAGAGAGGAGTGAACCTACGGTCCCTGCGGTACCGGAGTACCCGTCAGTAGTTTTTGTGGAATTTACCAAAAGGGGTAATTTTGTTGCCTTGTAGAATCGAAAGATGAGACCTACCCGCTGTATAGACATTACCCTTCTGACTGACTTGGGGATTGAGACTGATGTCAGGCACATCTTTGAGACTTTGGGGATGACTTGGGGATTGAGACCGATGTCAGGCACGCCTTCTTGACCCTTGAGTTTACGAGTTCGTTTAAATACGATGCGGTGGAACAAACTATGGAGTTCCGCCTTATGAACACAAGCTTTTTCCTGACCATGGATATGTTTGCTACTCACCTTGGCCTCGCTAAACCCACCAAGGGAGCTCTCCGAGATATACCTTCTGAGTGTGGGGTTAGTAGCCTCATGCCTTGTCTTACCGGGAAACCAGCTCCTACTTCGAGTAACATGTTGATCAACGATGTTCAACATGTCACTTTGAAGATTTTCCTTCGTGCTTTGACATGCCTGCTTTATGAGAGGAAGGATGTGAGTAAGTTAAACTCACACGAGTTGATGTTGTTGATGGCGTACCTTAACCCTGCCTGGTCTCAGAGGGTGACCTTTAGTGCCCTTGCCTTTGTATGTGCCAGTTTAGCACTGATGGCTTCTTCCGACACCCGCTTCCTGAGTTGTGGGGCCATTGCCACTCGGTTGGCAGAGAGACTGACTTCCTTTGAGGCCTCCTCGGCCTACACTCCTTTGACCACCACGGTGCCTACCTTGGACCGAGACTATTTCCTCGACCAGAAATGGTTGAGAACCTTGGGGGATGGTAGTTTGGCATGGAGAGCGTCGGGTATGAGTTGGATGCGGATACCCTCTCTTGAGCACCTTCCCGCTACAGAGCCTTTACCAGCGGCAGTGGTGTCTGCCGATTCTGACGAGGATGAGGAGGAGGAGCGTCCTGCAGGGCAGACGTACCTCATTGACCCGGAGATCCTATAGGTCATGCCCAAGCCGAGGAAGGGGGAGAATGTGAGAGCTAAGGATGACCGGCCTAGAGTGGGGAGGGGACCACGACGAGAGCGAGAAAGGATGGCTGAGACTCAGCCAGTGCAGCCGGAGCAGCCAGTGCCGCCAAAGTACCAGTTTCCTGGTTACCCTTCTTTCGATAGCCCAGAGATGCGTGAGAGCTACCTTATAGAGAGAGTGTCTTCTACCTTGACACTCCGGAGCCTGCACGAGATGGCCTACGTACAGGGCATTGGGACCACGGTACCTCAGCCGATTTGGTGGAGAGTTGTCGAGGACGACAGTGGCGTCTTGCACTCTTATGGTGTGGATAGATCTACTTGGGGAGAGCCTCAGTCGTACCCCTATGGTTGTTTGACCCCTTGGCATGTGGGAGCAGATGCTGGAGTTGGTGCGGATGCGGGTCATGGCGCGGCGGGAGCAGGCACTTCTGGTGGTGGCGTTGGTGTTGATGCGGTGATGGAGGAGCAGCAGGAAGAGTGATGATACTTCATTTTCTTCGTTTTTTATGTTTCATAGTTATGGTGGATATTATTCCGTTTTCGTTTGATACTCTTGGACCTTTGTTTGTATGGTTCGCCATAAGGTCGTACTTTGCATTTTGTTAGACTTGTTATACAGGATTTTAGGGTCGGGATAGCATCCCGACTCGTGATTATATGATTGCTTAATTTATATTTGGCATTGGAGGATTTCGGATCTATTGGCTACTCGATCGAGTAGGGCCAACTCGATCGAGTGCCTGACCAACTCGATCGAGTATCACTGTTACAGGAACATTTCGAGTTTAGAATTGTTTGAATCATCATATTTTTGGATACTTTTTTGTTAATCTTTGTTGTTGGTGTTTAGTAACATTGTTTAGCTTCACCGTCGATTTTGTAATTGTGTGTGGTCGTCTTATCAATATAGTTCTCAATTTTATGCGGTATACGTGGGTCGGAATGATAAAACAAATTGTTGAGGAACCATAATATGCGGTGGTACTGTTCAAGTTGACAATCGTATATATATATATATATGTGTGTGTGTGTGTGTGTGTGTGTGTGTGTGTGTGTGTGTGTGTGTGTGTGTGTTATGGGAGTCATGTTTTTGGTAATGTCAAGAAAGCATTTGTTGCTGTCATAAGTCGCGTATGCATTTTGGTCAATCACACAATTTTCAGTGGTATCTGTATTGCTTTATAGTCTGTATGCAGACAAGTTGGATAAATCGAATACTATGTTTATAATGTTGTCGGTTGTTCGGTTTGGTCGTATAACGAATAATTAATGCATTTACTGACAGTTGGTAATAATATGTCCTGCGAAGTATTACATAGTCTCTGTGGCTTTTATGTTTGTAGGCGTTGTAATCATGTAATGTCAAAGAGTAGATTGTGTAATAGTATGAATCTATGTTGTTTTTGATGCATGAGTCATGTCAACAAGATGCCAAATGCATCCGGTTGAGAAACATGGAGGTTGTTTGAGGTGAACTTCGGGGACGAAGTTCCTTTAAAGAGGGGAGAGTAATGTCGTGAAAGGAAAAAAAATTATAACAATTTTGCAGTATTTTTGTGGTATTTTAAAATGCGTGAGTGATTGTTTGAATAGCTCTATATGATTGTTGGGTTAACTTCATTAGTGGTTATAGTACAGTTGAGTGAGAATTTACAATTGTTGAATGAAATGGAATGTTGTATACTTTATTCGAGTAGTTATTTGTTGTGATGACTTGAGAATTCAATGTTGTTAGCAGGATTGTGTTGTAGGGTCAAAGTAATCGAGTATAACGAAACATATGTGGTGTAAGTAGGGAATATGTGTTGTTTTGAATCTATGATAAGACCGTGGTGTTGTATGTCTTGTAATCGGTAATTGTTGGTCGGTGATGAATGAAAGTATAGTCTCGTGGTTGTGTTGGTGCATGTTTGAATAATTTGATGTAGTAGTATAAATGATAGTCGAGTTGGTCGTGTTGGTGCATGGTATGCGTTCAATAACTCAAAAAGGAAGTTACTGTCTTGTTGAGGATTTTGTGTGTGTCGTGTGTTAGGTGGTTGATGATGATGATGTTTGATGAACATACGTAGTGGGATAGTATTTCTAAACAGTTTTGTTGATCTATGTCGGGTAAACGGTGGTGTTGACTTTGGGTTCTTTGTCATGCGGTTCGGGAGAGGATGAGTCGAACTTCGGGGACGAAGTTCTTTTTAAGGGGGGAAGACTGTAATACCCGTCCTTTTAGGGACCCGTTGACTGACGTTGAACGACCTTAGTGACTTGTCTTGGTCTTTGGGAAACTTTACGAGAGATATCTTGTGTCATGATAAGCGTTGGGTGTGTGGTACTCGATCTAGTCGAGGCCACTCGATCGAGTAGATGGGAGCCTCGATCGAGTAGGGGCCACTCGATCGACTAAGTTAGCTACTCGATCGAGTAGCGTGTTTACAGCGAGGATTTATATATCGTGTTTCATGAAACCTTAAGTCATTTCCGCCATTCATTTGCTAAACCTAGATGCCGTCACTCTTCCTTCTCCTTCACCATAGTTCCTTCCTTGAGGTCCTTGAAGATGCTTATGCCATGGGGATAGGTTGCTTGAGTCGAGTAGCGTTCTTGATGCCAGATAGCTATGCGTAGGTATGTCATCATCATCATCATTGTCGTTGTTGTTCTCAGTTAGGGTTATAGTCGTTGTGATTGATGTTTGTATTGTGTGTATAGGTTTGTTGCGTGGTTGTTTGACATCTTGTGATCGGGAGTGGAATCGCTGCGGTGCGCTAAAGGTAGGTTTGTCTAGATTGTCTTTTGATGTGATTTGATTGCTGTAGTGTCGGTGTGGTGGTCTTATTTTGATAGTCGGTTGGTATTGTGTTGTTTCGTAGTCGTTGTTTAGGTACATCTGATTGTGTTGTTTGTCTCTGGTTCTCGAGGTGGGTCCTCGTCTGAGTGGAGTCACTTGCGGGAGTGGCTTCATGCCCTAGTTTTGCCCTCCGTGGAACCCGCCACTAGAGGGGATGTGCACATTAATGGGACAGGGTTATCACTTGGTATAATGAGCAGGGCTTAGGTGGGAACGGCTGCGGTCCCCCACTGGCGGGGCTGGTCCAGTGGACAGTCGGTGACGATGTTTGATTGGAGGAGATGTGGCTTGTGCGTGTTTTGTTGTATATGTTTCGTGTTGTCAGTGGTTGGTGTGTTTCTTCAGTTACTAACCTTGTGTGGTTTTGTCTTCTTGTTTGTTTCTGTTGTGTCTGCCGTGATCCCTTATGGTGAGCAGTCGGTCTTAGCAGGTGATGTCTTGGATGATAGCTGGATATTTGGCGGGATGAGTCTTTCACGAGTCATGACAGAAGTGTAGTTCTCATTCAGACAGTAGACTGAGTTGTACCTTTTGCGTTTTAGTTTGTTTAATCACTTGTAATAAACTTTAATTGTTCTTTTATCGACATTTGATTATTACTGTCCTCTGGCAACCGAGATGGTGATGTCCTTATATGCTAGGGAAGGTCTTGTTAAGGCTCCTTGGTATATGGGGATGTCACAATGCCCAAATGGATAAACTAATTATTTATATGAGATAGAGTATAATTAGTATCTTGTATATATAGACTTTTAAGTCGTGTGAATTTATTTTTGACGACGAGTTAATTAATTAATTTTATACGGTATATGTATATGTTTTGAAGCGGAAGTAATTAGGTATTTAATTTTACAAGAGGTTGTAAAATAAGCTAATAAAGGTCCATAAGACACATTTTATATTGATAGAATGGTGTAATAATTACTTAATAGTCAAGTGATTATTAGTTGTTAATTTGTATTATTTAAATGTTAAATAATCAAATTAATATTTAATTATATAAGATAATTAAATATAAGACTTATAAGCATTTGTGGGACAAATGTCAGAGATCGAAATGGACCAATATTTACTCAAGTGGGCTGGTTTTTTATGGACACTACATGTGTCAAGTTTGTTGACACATAACTCTAGTGTTGTCCCCTTGACTTGCCTATATGTATCCCCCTCATTAGACATTATAAGTGTTGATTTTTAGACAAGGGGCCTTATTTTTCTTCATTCTTTCTCATCAAAAGTTGATCAAAATGTTGATCATCCAACAAATAAATTCACAAATAATATTTTTCATCAAATATTATTAGAGTAATAATATTTGTAATAATAATATACAAGACTTAATACAACTATTATCTAGTTAATAATAATAGTATTTTTGGGCTAGTCTTGGGTGCAACCAATAAGAGATTTCCTACTATGCAAATTTTGGTGATGGAGGATCATCCATGATGTTTTAAGCTCAAGAACAACACAAGGAAGGTGTCCTTGTGTTGTGCCCATATTTTGCCTAAGCAATGTAAGAAATTTCTACCTTTCGTCTTTTCAGACGATCTTTTCTTCATGCATGTAACTAGATCTTTTAAGACAACATGACCTAGAGATAGAAAGAGAAGCAGTCGTCGTCTCTAGGTCCTGAGATATTGATCTTGATTGGTGACTGATCATGACTAAGAAGTCAAACAAATCTAATTCAAATAAGAATCACATTGCTCACGGTAATTCAGTAGTCTCGAGTGGTATTCGAAATGAAAAAGACAAAGTTCTAAGTTGGATTGATCCGGCAGAAGGCATAAAAGTGAAAAGTATCCATGAGATTAATGGGATCCCAATACTACAAGATTCTGAATTACATGTGGAGACTGTGATGATGGAAACTAGTACTGATGATGATGAGAGCAACACCATGGATGAGCAGGAGAATACAGCCGTAGATAAGGAAGAGGAGATCTGGTACCAAAGGCATGGTAAGCGCACCATGGCTGTAATTGAGGATAATCTGGATGATCTTCTGCAACTCTCGGATGAAGATGTCCAAGATGAAGTAGACTACTGGAAGCAGGCTGTCTACGGCTTTGTTGTGGGGGCAAATCCTCCATGGCAAGTCTTGGAAGGGTTCCTGAAACGAATATTCAGTAAGTTCAATATCGATAAAATTTCATTTATGGCTAATGGCGTATTTCTTGCTCATTTTCAAACTGAGGAAATGAAACAACGAGTGCTAAATAGTGAACACTTTATTTTTGATGATAAACCTTTGTTCATAAAGGAGTGGAAACCTGATATTGAATTAACTAAGGAGGAAATAAAGGCAGTACCTGCTTGGATTAGACTTCATAAGTTACCTCTGAAATTTTGGGGAAACAGTCTTCCTAAATTGGCTAATCTGATTGGGGAATATATTAAGAGTGATGCTCCAACGGAGAGTAAATTAAGATTAGGGTTCGCTCGTGTTTAGGTGGAGCTTAAATTAGGGCAGCAATTTCCTAAAACAATTATGTTCCTAGATGGGACTAAATGTCTTATTGAGATTGATATTGAGTATGAATGGAAGCCCACGGTGTGTTCAAAGTGCAACCTAATTGGTCATGAGAAGGAAAGGTGTAGGAAAAACAAACCTCCACCAATGAAGCAACAGACACACAAAGCCTGGAGGCCTAAGGTTACAGCTGCTACTGCCCATATACAAATGATTGTACCTGTAGTGCACAAAGAGAAGAGTACTAGTCAGATTCCTCCAGATAGGCCTAAACAATCAGATGAAAGTAAGTCTCCTGTTACTCCTCAGAGAGTGTCTCAATAGGATGCTGATATTAGCTCAGATTTTCAACAACATCCTACATACAAGGAAGCATTGAGTGGACTTAGCCCCCCTAAGACAGGTGTGGGTGTCATTGGTAGTGTTCCTTTCAATTTGTCAACATGAATTTTGGTTTTTGGAATATTCGTGGTATGAATAGAGTAGAGAAGCAATGTTTTATAAATAATTTTATGCTTAAGAATAAAGTTTGTTTCTTTGGTTTGCTAGAGACCAAGGTTAAGCCATGTAATTATAATAAGTCTGTGAATGTTTTTAAGGATTGGAGTATCTCAACGAGTTCCCATCTTCACAAAGGGGGAAGAATCTGGGTCATGTGGAAGCCTAGTGTGGTGGATATTATGTTCCTGGAGTATCATGCTCAATATGTTCATATGGAGGTTATAGAGAAAGCTTCCCAGTGTTCCTTTATGGTGACTAGGATATATGCATCTAACGATTTAAAGGAAAGGTAGGAGCTTTGGGGGAGTCTGAGGAGAATTGCCATTGGAATAGTGGTACCATGGGTGATTGGAGGGGATTTTATTTGTGTGACCCAAAGTTCTGAGAGGCTTGGAGGTAGGGTTACAGATGCTAAAACTGAACCCTTTAAGAATTGCATAGAGGATTGTGGTTTCCTGGATATGCAAGCTACTGGTGCGTACTACACTTGGAACAACAAGCAAAAGGTTGAGTCAAGAACTTACAGTATACTTGATAGGGTATTTCATAATAGGGAGTGGATGAGAGCTAAGCCGGACTATTTTGCTAATTTCCTGCCTGAGGGGAATTTTGATCATACTCCTCGCATTATTCGAGAGAAAGTTAAATATTCAAGCTCAAGCAGACCCTTTAAATATTTTAATTGTTAGAAGTTATTAATCTCATTAATTTACATATTCATTTATGAAAAGATTTATTTAGTCATAAAATAAAACTAGATCTTATGCATGCAAACATAAATAAGATAAGAGAAAAAATCATCAATCTTACTATATGATTTCGGTTTTATGGGCACCAACAAATTCACCTATTTGTTAGTTCTTGAGCTTTCCTTAAAATGGATGAACAAAAGGTCCAAATTAGAACCTCTCCCAAATGTGAATACCCAAGGAAATCTCTTAATAACTAATATTATTTTGTACTAGAAATAATATAAGTCTTACTATAAAATTGACACAAAAATATTGTGTATTTCCTCTTGAAAATTTCGGCCAAGAGGAGAGATTTTTGTGTGTATTTATCTCTCTAAGTTTTCATAAATTATGGAGAGATTTTTTTTTTCTTACACTAGAAAAATGTTATAAAAATGAATGAATAATTAGAGAATAACCCTTGGCTTCTTGTGAGGGAAAAACCGGTTGGAGGGAGTAATAGTGCCCAATGCATGGGCTAGTTTGTCAACCCAAGAAATCATAGGCATCCAAGGCTACAAGCAAGGTCTTATCATTGTGTTTTCCACTTAAAAATAATTAACACAATTTTAAAGACCCTAACCCTCCCATTTCGGTACACTTGATAAAATGGGAGGTCCATTTTATTTTTTGTTATTTGTCAATTGTAACATATGTGACATGTTACTTGACATATGAAATTGTAATGTATTTTTAACATATTAAAAATCAACATACTCATAAAATATGTCATATACAAAACCGACTAGTAATTCGTAATTACTTGTACCAAAACGGTTTATCAAATTATAAATTACAACGTCTTGTATTTATAATAAATTATTCATTCAATTTCAATTTCAATTGTTTCGTAAACAATAATTTTTATCCAAGCAATAAAACAATTCAATTACTTAGACCGTATCTAATATAATCGAATTACAATAAGACACGTTAATTTTACTCACAAAATCATCCGTCAATTTTAAGCAATTTAATTAACTCGTATCGGCATACGATTAATTAAATAATCAATTAAGAGTATTTCCCAATAGGTATGACCTAAGGGGATCAACTGATCACCACCGTCGCACGACAGTAATGTCAAACTCTAGTCAACCAATCATTACCGATATGTGTGGACCAGTTGACTGTAAAATATTACATCCTGTTGAGATTCATTAATCTCATTAATTTACATATTCATATATGAATTAATATATATAGTCATAAAATAAATTGTTGATCTTATGCATGCAAACTAAATAACAAGAGATGAGAAAATCGTTTTCTCACCATCAAAAATTCGGGCAAATGGGCACAAATGAAGGTCTCCTACCTTCATTTGTTCTTGAGCTAGAAAATACATTAGGATGATCATTCATGACTTTAAATAGAAGCCCTCCAATAAGTAGCACCCAAGACTATCCCAAAATCCCACAAAATAATATGTACTAGATATTTGTAATGTGGTTTACCTTAAAATCGATTACTAATACTCATATACTACTACTAGTATTATTAGTGATTGATTTGTACAAATTAGATTCATAAAAATAATTTTTATGAAGAACAAGAGAGAGAGTGTTGTGTTTTTCATAAAACATGAGAGAATGGAAAAATTGAGAAAAATCTCTCAATTGATGCATGCTAAAACCGATGGGTATATGGGGTCTTAGGACCTTTTTCTTTTTCCTTTTTATCTTCACAAGACTAATTAGTGTAAGCCTTTGTCATAGTCAAGTCACTATCAAATGTCATAGACAAATGAATAAGACAAATGAATAAGACAAAACTTCTAAAATTGCCCACCAATTTTCGGTTATCATGTGTAATATGGAGTCCATTTTATTTTTGTCAATTGTACAATTGTATGTCATGTGGCATGTGACATGTCTTATGTCATGTTTTAATTTAAAATGCATATTTAACAAATTAAATATTATTTACAAATTAAATAAATCACATTTAACAAATTGACTAGTAATTCAAAATTACTTTCACATAAAATGGTCATTTAAATACTAGTTAGTATAATTCACAACATCTTGTAATTATAACTAACTTATCATTCTCATCTCGCGTGTTTCACAAACACCGATTAATTTTAGTAATATAACTTCTTAAATTACTAAATAAAATCTTATTTAATCACATTATAATAAGATGTCATTTTCTCTCTTATGATAATAATTTGTTCAATTTTAACGAATTAATTAATCTGTATCGACATACAATTAATTAACCTTTTTCAATTAGGGGAATCGTCCTTTAGGTGTGATCTCAAGGGATCAACTGATCACCACCGTCGCACGACAGTAATGTCAAACTCTAGCCAGCCAATCATTACCGATATGTGTGGACCAGTTGACTATATATGTAATGTATCATCCCTTTCGTATTCTTGTTATGAGATTTAAATATGTGATCAATTTGATCGACAATTGTCATCGCATTATTGTCGAAGGACACATATTCCAACAATCTCCCACTTGTCCTCGACAAGTGTGCGTCACCAATTCTCTTGTCCTATTACTATCTCCCACTCAATGCAAGGTGTCTTTCAGGTCGTACTTGCAAGTTAACATATCGAGAGTGGTTTTCTCGATCTGGAGAATAACTGATTTGACCGGAATTATCTACCATAGATACCTTCCGAGCGTGGCCACGCATTTCCAGTTCATTACTCCTCGAGTGGCCCTGAGATATTGTTTTAACCCTGACAAGGGGGTGGACAATTCCTATCGCACTATTCCCTTTTACTACCCACAGCCATCATAACCTAAAATATGCCCATTTGACGCCATTTACGAAGGTCGTAGTAACATAAATCAAAGTTAATCTGAAACTGTGCCATCTTAGGCGAACAATCTTTAGTCAAAAGAATCGACTCATTAGAATACTATAGTAGCTCTCACCACGACCAGGCTATATAAATTTGCCAGAAATCTATAAGCGGTCACTGCCCGACAAAGTGTTCCTAACAGTCTGCCTATGTGATCGACTAGTCATCTCACATGACTATATGGCACTGAACTTGCCATAAATCGCATCAAACTCTAGTCACTTCGAGATTTCACCTCATACAAGTGACTATGGGCGAATACTATGTTAATCCGGGTTCACTTTAACGGGGTTCAATATCGTCATACAACCCGTTTGCATGTAACAAAGTATAATCAAAGAGTTTTAAAGTAAAACTCGAACAACAAATGCGATTATCACATATGAATAGTCAATTCCTGATTATTATTTCATATTATATAATCTAATTTGATCTTGTATGTAGTTGTTCATCTCAATCCAATTGAAATGACATGATTCATCATGTTAAGCCTATGAATAGGCATTGTAAGTAGGTCTTAGCAACTCCCTACTCAACCTTGCTACATACTTGTTTTCCTTTCGTAATGTATACATTTGCATTACAAAACATTCTGAGTATGTGTCTAGATCAAATCTAGACATAGGCTTTCTTGCCTTAAAATAGCTCCCACTGTTTTCACAGTGTCCGGGACTCATCCCTCTTGCACATCCCATGATTGCAAGTGTACTCAATTTCCGTTGTAAATATTTCTCATTGTTCTTTGTTGCCTAGAACGATTCTAGAAAATCTATTTCTTAAATAAAATAGCCACAATGGTATCTTAACCATCCTAATGTGTTTTGATTATGGTTTTGTCGGAAACCATGCGCAATCTCAATTGTCAATTGTCATTTGTGTAACACCCTTACACAAAATTGCATTAAAAACACTTTGCTTTACATTCTTAATGCTTCTGCAAGCACTTAAGGGTAATCTTTATGGCTTACTTGGTAACTATTACTCAAATTCGATTTGAAATAATTCATCATACTCAAGGTATATGAAGTGTTAAACATCATTTCCTATTTAATTGATTCGGCAGCGGAAGCAAATGGAATCAATTAAATATGTTCAACTGGATTGAACTCGTCATGAATCTTATCAACATAAGACTCCTTATTTTACATTAATATCATGTGGATTTATCTACATAAATCTAGATATTAAAGATGTACTATATTACTCCAAGTCTTAAATCATTCCCAATGATCAATATGTCATCCATATATTAGACTAATTAAAATTTCCGTAACTCCCACTAAACTCCATTTATAAACACAACTTCTCGACTTATCGAGAAAAGTTTTATAACATGATGAAAACATTGATTCCAACTCATTTATGTCCTACTTAAGACCCTCTCTTAAGTTTCACATTATCTTAGGATTGCAAGAATCTACAAAACTCAAGACATGTATTGAATACATTCCTTCTAATTGAAGAAGTGGGTTTTAGATTCACTTGCTATATGTATATCATCATAATGAAACATTCCTAAGAAGATCCAAATATACTTAAGCATTTCAACTAGTGCAAAACCCTTTGCCACCAATCAAGCTTTGATATCTAACAATTCACTTGGAATTTATTTCGGATTTTCATGGCTCTAAGCCTTGTATTGATTTGTGACTTAAACACTCTCATGTAAGTCATATATTCATTACTTTCTAGAAGTAACTTGAATCAAACAATTTCTTTGTAAGTTGGAAACTCTTTACTTTCTAAAAGTAACACGAATTCATCATCTTCAACAAACGATGAGTTCAACCTCCTAGGATTCGAAGAAACAACGTCATGTAGCCAAGAAAAACAGTTTCTTGCGACATACAATTTTTGACACAATTCTTTTGTGGCTCTTGAATATTTTTTTCCCACTCTGTCTTCTAGAAATAAACTTGTATTCTAGAAAGACAGCTTCACGAGCCACAAACTCGTTGTACTCGTGATTATAGTAAGGAAAAATGAGCATTTGTTTCTTGTGAAAACTTACAAGCATGGTACCCTACCATTTCATATCTCATAGGAATAATTTTAGATTTAGTGGAAAAATTATTTAGATAATATGATAAAATCCCCAAAAGGATCAAGTAACTCAAAGTAACTTGATTAAGGTCCAAACCATATTGAATAGCGTTTGATTTCTTTATCCAACCACACATTATCCCATAATGCCTGCTAAGAGAGATTAATTTGTGATACTATATCACATTTCATTTGGCTTATATCAAAGTCTTCACTTTGATGACCCCATCATGACTAGATCGTGATTCATTGAACTCTTTGAACTTCTTCAAAGATTTCTCTATTTACCTTATTAAGTGAACACATTAGCGTCAACTTAAATCGTTGGTAAAAGAAAATGATCAACCTATTATGGATCAATGATTTACAACCTCGATCTCCTTTTCAACCAAAAGGCACGAGACATCTTGCTTTGAATACAAGATACGCATATACCATAAGATCTAATGGTTTCAAGAGTACTCGATAACTCTTTGCGTTCATCATTCCAGAATCTAAGGTTTAATCTTGGGTTACCAATTTGAGTCTTACATCATCTTCATGATATATCATTCTAGTTTGGTTTAGAATATAATTACCTTGATAATGGGCTAGCCATACATCAAATCATGGTGTATAGGGTCACAAAAGTGAAACCTCTTTTGTATCTTAACAAGTTTATATTCTTATTTATTGTTTATGCACTTGATAGTCATAATTAAGTACAATTATAAACCATAAACTAGATTGATTACACAATGACTCTATCTCTCGACATTATTTGATTGCTAGTCGTCATATTATAGTCATCTTATGTCTCAAATACAATGATAAAAACCTCCACTGGTTTCTAATATTGACGAAGTAGTACTAGCAAAATTTATGTTAATCAAATAAACATTTAACATTACCTTGTATCAATTCCATTCTAATTTTACTTCTTTAAACCTCACCTTTAGATGTCCCACAACTAACTTGCTGATTCTTCAATAATTTGGGGTAGTTTCCTTTCTGGTGTCCAACAAATAAGACAATGGAAACTTTATCGATCGGGATTGATAGGTTTAGTATCGTTATTCTCAATAACTTTACTTTTAACATTACCTTGTATCAATTCCATTCTAATTTTACTTCTTTAAACCTCACCTTTTTCTTAACGGTTTAAGAGAATACTCCCACTCATTTCAATGACTGCTCTTCATTCGTTTGTTTAGTCTTAAAACTTTCATTGAAGTGGTTGCGGTATTTTGGTCAATTTTGATTTCCAACAAATCTAGTTACCAAAATGATGTAACGTTTCAAAGTACTTAACTCAATTAAGCATATGAGAAACAATTTATTGTAAGTAGATATGTTAGTCAAGAATCAAAAACCCTTTTGATCACTAATAACTTTTATCTATACTCTTCACAAGAGATCCTTACAATGGATAATACGAGGTTTTTAGAAGAAAATTTAAATTTTGTCTTTAGTTACGATGTTTTAATGGAGATTTGAATCAAAAATCGAAATGATATCGTATATGAATTGTGGTAAAGAAATAGAACAATATGATAACGGAATAGTGGAAAACTTAACATTTATCGTTTTATTAATACTTGTAAATAACAAGTAAAGCATTTACATAGTGACCTCTACCCAACTATGATAAATGATTCCAAAATCCAAATTCATATTAACTTGGGCATCGGTAAAGCCGAATACAACCCTCATCAATATAACTCGGTGGATTAACTCTTTAATCGATTCTACTTTTAGAACTCTTGATCGATAAAATTACATTAATATTTATCTTTAGCCCGAAACACATCCGGCAACCGTCGAGAATACTTTCGTTGAGTTCAACCCAAATTTCGAATAAATGTGTCCATTATCCAAATTTACATCAACTTGGGCATCGGAAAAGCCGAATACAACCCTTATCTTTATAAATTCGGTGGTTAGACATTTATCACCCACTTCCCCTACGTAGCAAGGTTTGTACCCCGGTAAGGCCGAGTGCACTCCCTCACGAAATAGGTTTTCATGGTTTCTATTTTTTGGTAAGGCTAAGTCTCAATTGTTTATTTTAGCGAGAGGTCATGTTAATTTATTATCTATCACATTTTAAGTGAACTAAAGCGGTGAACTACGATAATTGTAATTGACACGGTCGATCTACTCGATTTAAAATGCATGTTTAGTTATGGCGATTTAGCGATGCATGCAACATATAAATAAAATGCAAAGCATAAATAAAATCCTAGTATGGCCTTCCTAAAATAGTAAATCTAATAAACTATTACAAATTCGGAAACCAACTCCTTTGGTCCCTTGAGCTTCGGTCTTGGCACGCATTTTAAGGCAACACTTTCTTTGATGGATCGCCTTCTCGAGTGGCACCGTCTTCAAGGTAATCCGGAATAATAAAATTACAAAATGAATTACATAATTTCCTATTATACATTTGTAATTAAAATAAAAATAAATCTATTAAATTACAAAACGGTGATACAAGATCACAATAATTACAACCGAATCGATATTCCCATACATTTCGGGTAATACCAATTAAAACTAAGGCCATACTAAGTAAAATTACATAATTCAAAAATTACATAAAATTAAAATATGACAATCATAAATAAAATGCATGATTATAATATGTTTGAACATGCTCGATTTTATGTTAAATCGCCTTTAAAGAGCCAATATCGTATATTAATCGGTTTTACGGATTTGCGTGATTTAACCTTTTAAAATCACAATAATTACATAAATTCATATTTATGTACAAGTTAATTACCCTAACCATCTTAGGACTCAAAATTAGTCTCCACTAACATTTTTACACTAATTAAACTTATTTTCTTAATATTGTTCATAAATGGACCTAAAATACAAAATTATGCTATAAACTTCAAATTAAATTATACAAATTTCAAATAAATTCGAAATTTGAAAAAAACTCATGAACATTCTGGAAAAATACCATGACACTCATAATGTTCAAAACTTAGGTTAAAAATTTCGAAAATTTATTGTGAAAAACAATGTTGCGGTTTATCGATTTTAACAATTATGACCATAAAAATATGAGAAAAAATTTATTCATCAACTTTTCACTTTTAGATCTGAAATATATGATAAAATGCAACATGTTACGTTTTTTCTTAGTCATGAAGTATGTTTTAGCATTATTACTAATTATAGTCACTATTTATGTGATTTTTCATCAAAAATTCATAAATCATGCATAAAGACTTAATTATAGCCAAATATTTTACAAACACCTTGTAAAATTTCATGTGACAACATACTAAATTTCCATGACCAGATTCGAAATATAACTCATATTAACCTATTTACCAAAAATACGATTTTAACTTGAAAAATCCATATTTCGAGCAAAACAACTCATTTTATCATGACAATTTACAGGCCATCAGTAGATAATATATATGAAAACATATCTAAAAACCACTAAAAAATTCGAAGTTTAGCTAATTTTCGTCCAAAAATGACATTTTTATCATAAAAATCACATTTTAATGCCAACATTATATAAAATGAACAATAAAATCCATAAATAAACCAAAATATCCTAAAAATCACTTAGGACCAGAAACTTTTAACATGCAAAGTTATTTTAAGGTTTATCTTCATAAATCCAAATTAATTAGTTTTGTATGTTAATCTTATAACTCGGAAAAACTATAAACCGATTTGCATGGAAATAACCTAAGGCTCTTGATACCGCTTGTTGGGATTCATTAATCTTATTAATTTACATATTCATATATTAGTTAATATATATAGACATAAAATAAATTGTTGATCTTATGCATGCAAACTAAATAACAAGAGATGAGAAAATCGTTTTCTCACCATCAAAAATTCGGGCAAATGGGCACAAATGAAGGTCTCCTACCTTCATTTGTTCTTGAGCTAGAAAATACATTAGGATGATCATCCATGACTTCAAATAGAAGCCCTCCAATAAGTAGCACCCAAGAATATTCCAAAATCCCACAAAATAATATGTACTAGTTATTTGTAATGTGGTTTACCTTAAGATCGATTACTAATACTCATATACTACTACTAGTATTATTAGTGATTGATTTGTACAAATTAGATTCATAAAAATAATTTTTTATGAAGAACAAGAGAGAGAGTGTTGTCTTTTTCATAAAACATGAGAGAATGGAAAAATTGAGAAAAATCTCTCAATTGATGCATGCTAAAACCGGTGGGTATATGGGGTCTTAGGACCTTTTTCTTTTTCCTTTTTGTCTTCACAAGACTAATTAGTGTAAGCCTTTGTCATAGTCAAGTCACTATCAAATGTCATAGACAAATGAATAAGACAAAACTTCTAAAATTGCCCACCAATTTTTGGTTATCATGTGTAATATGGTGTCCATTTTATTTTTGTCAATTGTACAATTGTATGTCATGTGACATGTGACATGTCATATGTTATGTTTTAATTTAAAATGCATATTTAACAAATTAAATAACATTTACAAATTAAATAAATCACATTTAACAAATTGGCTAGTAATTCAAAATTACTTTCACATAAAATGGTCATTTAAATACTAGTTAGTATAATTCACAACATCTTGTAATTATAACTAACTTATCATTCTCATCTCGCGTGTTTCGCAAACACCGATTAATTTTAGTAATATAACTTCTTAAATTACTAAATAAAATCTTATTTAATCACATTATAATAAGATGTCATTTTCTCTCTTATGATAATAATTTGTTCAATTTTAAGTAATTAATTAATATGTATCGACATACAATTAATTAACCTTTTTCAATTAAGGGAATCGTCCTTTAAGTGTGACCTCAAGGGATCAACTGATCACCACCGTCGCACGACAGTAATGTCAAACTCTAGCCAGCCAATCATTACCGATATGTGTGGACCAGTTGACTATATATGTAATGTATCATCCCTTTCGTATTCTTGTTATGAGATTTAAATATGTGATCAATATGATCGACAATTGTGATCGCATTATTGTCGGAGGACACATATTCCAACACATCCCACATGTATTCTTAAAATGAGATTTAAACATGTGATCATCATGATCAACAGTTGTGATTGCATTATTCTCGGAGGACGCATATTCCAACAATCTCCCACTTGTCCTCGACAAGTGTGCGTCACCAATTCTCTTGTCCTATTACTATCTCCCACTCAATGCAAGGTGTCTTTCAGGTTGTACTTGCAAGTGATCATATCGAGAGTGGTATCCTCGATCTAGAGAATAACTGATTGACCGGAATTATCTACCATAGATACCTTCTGAGCGTGGCCACGTATTTCCAGTTCATTTCTCCTCGAGTGGCCTTGAGATTTTGTTATAACCTTGATAAGGGGTGGACAATTCCTATCGCACTTATTCCCTTCGACTAGACACAGCCATCATAACCCAAAATACGCCCATTTGACCCCATTTACGAAGGTCGTAGTAACATAAATCAAAGTTCATCTGAAACTGTGCCACCTTAGGCGAACAGTCTTTAGTAAAAAGAATCGACTCATTAGAATACTATAGTAGCTTAGTTAAAAGATTGCTCGGCCTCTTTTATCGAAAATCCTATCATCCGGCTTACTTATCGGTTCATAACAAGCACACTAATTGCTCGCCGCGATCCCGCGGTCGTAAATGAACTTGACCTAATCTTTATGGAATCCTACTTGAAGATACAAGGAAATAGGGGCTATCATTTCAATGCCCCATTGGTCCTTCTAGAGAGGTGGGCGCAATTTCGTAATGGAGATGATAGTGGAATGATTCACATTGTCAATGGCGGGTTGGTGACTAGACTTGCCAAGTTCTTTAACCCAAATTTCAACAACAACAAAACATATGTACCTCTTTCGGGTACTACCAAGATCAATGAAATGCTAATCTTCCGACATCACCATTGGATTACTTATGAAGGCTATGAACGAAGAATCAAGTGGTTGACCAAGGGAAGCACCCCCCTTTTTCTTCCAATTGAAGGTCTATCAAGAGTTTCACCTAGAAGAGGTCCCCTTTCCCGAGTGCCATCCTACCTTGTACCAACTAATTCAAGACAAGCAAACCAAGCCCCACCTCCCACTCAACAACAACAAAGTGAGCCCCAAGTGAACGGTCAAGAAAATATTGTTATCCCACCATACCCCTTTCTATATCAACCCTACAATCACCCAAACCCATTCATCCTTCCTCGAGATGATTTTGCAACGGGTCTACTCTAAGCCTTGCACCGCCAACAATATGACGATATAGTGGACAACTATTATGCTCTTTATCCTCAATTCCACATGGTGGCTCATCAAGGGCACATTAACGAAAAGGGAATGCTTCTCTCTTGGGCTTAAATAGAAATTCTCTTTCCAAATTCGGAGCATGCAAATGGTGGAGCACATGGCAATGGAGATGGAGAAGGAGCGGGGTCAAGTGGTGGAAATACGGTGGAGGTCCATAGCGATGGTGATGAATTTATGGATTTCTATGAGAGTGATGAATCAAGAACACATTGGGATGACAATCTTGGAGGAGAGGATGACAACTAGTGAAGATGTTCCTTGGCTTGGTGGAGCGGGCAAAAGGCACCCACCATGGCTTACGTGAAGCTCTTCAATTCCCTCTCACTTTTTCATGTCAAAATTTTACATGCTTTTCTAACTTAGTTTATCATTAATTGTTTCGGTGTCCTTGTAAAAATTAAGGATTATTTTCCAGCTTAGCAACACCAAGGTGATGATAAATACTTTCTTCCCATTTGCAAAATCCAAAATGACAAATTAAAATTCATGCATTGCATTCTTGCTTTGTGCATGAACTTACCCTCTTTTCTACACTAGAAATAGTGTTTTGTTCGGTTTGGGGAACTTCACTCACAAGGAATACGAGTGAATTCAAATTGGCTCTCCAACTAATAGAAAGCATGCATCATATAGGATAGATTAGATTGCATCACTTGTTATATATTTCATATAGTTTGCATACTAGTTTAGAAATCATGCATTTTCATATAGATTGCATTGCATAATTTCCTATCGTATTGACCATTGAGGACAATGCCCATACTAGTGTGGGGATGGGAAATTCTAACCTTTCAAAAATCAAAAAATGATAAAAATTGAAAAAAAATTCTCAAAAATCCAAAAACATGTTCATTCCTTTGTAGTGTAGAATTATACATATTGTATATATTTGTGTTTGTTTGTCACTCTTATCACATTGGACCGACTATGCCACATTCGAGGCATGAAGGAAATAGAAGATCGCACGGTATGATCTTTCCAAATCTCCTTCCTCCTTTTTATATGTTAATGACAATGTGGCTTTATTTTGGTTGATGTGGTACAAACCAATGTGTTTTTAAGAGTTTGCATATAGTTTATATGGCATACTAGTATATAGAAGCATTTGCATTAGGTTGTATATATGCTAGTTGCATCATGGCATGTAGTTGCAGTCTAGAAAAAATTTGTGAAAACATCTATTTGGGAAGCTTGATAAGTGTAAATAAGACCCTTGTAGATAATTTTTCTTTTTGAGACTTTTCTCAATAGAATACCTCCAAAACACCCTAGGATGTGTTATGCTAGTATCCTTTAACCCATGGACTAAGGCCTAGTCAAGATTACCTTGTGGTGTGATAACTCCTTGGCTACCGCTTATTCCAAGGTGACCCTTGAAACCATGCAACCATCTTCCACTTCTATCATATCTTTCACACAAAAAGGGAATGGGCACAAAAATTCCCAATTTGAGTTCAAGCATCAAAATGAAAATCAAAAAGTTTGCAAAATTGCATCAAAGAAAAGAGGAGTACAAAAATGAGAACTCCTATGCTTCAATAAAATCACCCTCGTTACAAATTAGGGTGACTTTGAAAAATGTTCAAACAATGCAAAATTGAAAAAAATTGCCAAGTATCAAAATGCCAAACATCAAAGAAATGGCAAAAAATTGTTCTCAAAATGTCAAAATTCCACAATAATTTAGGGGGGGGGGGGGAGAACAAATAAAAAGCAAACTCCCATTATGAAACCCAAAATCATATTGATCCCTTTACCCATTGATTCCACTTTTGTGCATGGTGGAGAGGGGACGACCCTTCTTCTTGTCTAGGCAAGAAGGAGAATTCCGCGATCCTACAGTGTTTCTAACACCGTAGGGAGTCTACTCTTGACAAAAGCATTTACCGATTGTGGACAAAGGTACCCTAGCTTGACAGAACTTGGAGGTGATTTGTTGGTATCCTCCTAGGCTTAGTAACTTGAAGAAACCATATCTATAATGGAGTGTGTACCCTTAGATTCCTTCCCTTTTAGATAATATCCGCCACTTAGATGAGGAAAGTGGCTATTCCTTTTTGTAGATGCATCCATTACTTGTTTTGTGTGCTTAATGATTGGATGTATCGCCATTTTGGCAAGCCCCACCTTGCCTTGCAAGAACGCATCTTACTTCATAGATGTCTTGTTGTAAGTTGAAGGGGCGGGGTGAGACCCGGTAATTGTCTCACATCGACTATATTAGTAGGCTAGTTTAAATAAAGGTCATAGTTTTAGTCACCACTTTACTCAGGATGAGCATAGGTTCGGTTTGGAAATGTTTGATGTGACTCATATTTGTGCACATTTAGTCCCCGAACTAGCCTCGTTCCCATGCTTTCTAGCAACTATTAGGGTCATTTCTTATCTTTAGTTCCCTATTTTGCATATTCTTTAAGGTTTTGTGTCCTTGGTAGGAGAGGATTGCTAGCCTTGCATTTACGAAGCAAAATGGAGCAAAATGGATCGCATCTAATGACCAAGCATCGAAGAGGAGACTAATACTAAAGGCCTAAGAAAATAAATCAAGTGAATTGGGAAATGATGAAGATCCCCGTGGCCCTAAGACAGTCCCCACGGATTGTTAGGCAGCCAAGAATAAGAGGAAGAACCCTGTCCCAAGATCCGGGCATCCCGAGCTCAAGACGGGCGTCCCAGCCCAGGATCCGGACGTCCCAAGGCTCAGCTCGAGCGGATTCCCTTACAGTCCCGAGCATACTCAAGGCCAGGACGCGCGTGACCCTGAGGACTAGCTACTCAGCCCGCGCGTGTCCCTCGGGATTTGCAAATCGTCAAGCTTCTTTTAGGGTCTTAATCGTCATTTAAGCCCTTAATAACCCTAATCCTTGTACTTAATTTTTGTATAAATACCCTATTATACTACCTAGATGATTATCAATCTTAGAATAAAGTTATAATCTCCTTCTAAATCTCTTAATTTAGTCTTAATCCAAGTTGTAATACACATCTCAATATTAATCACATCTTAATCCTTCCTTAATCTCTCAATTGTTCTTAGTTTTAGTTGGGTAATTAGAAGATTATTTGGGGTTTGTTGGAGGATTGACAACTCTCCATCAATCATCAAGTTTCCTTCTATTATTCTTTGCTTTATTATTTGGATCATCTCAAGTTGGTATAATCCCTTTTTACCTTTGCTTAATTATTGTTATTTCCATTACTTATTCATCATGTTTTGCTGTGTTAATATGATTGACATCCTTATTAGCATGTTAAACTTGATCATGAGTGAGTAGTCTCTTAGCTAGGGTTAATGGGGGATTAGGGGAATCAATCATGGGATTAGATCTATGCTTAATTTAATATGCTTTCATAATTTAATGCTTGCTTGTTGTGATTTCAACCTATGCACATGTTATGTATGATGAAATGCTAGACTATGAAACCTTGCATTTATTTACATCTCTTATCTTTTCAATGAGGCTTGTAATATATAAGCCAACTCAAGCCTTGCTAGACCATGCATAGAGTTGAATAGGAAGAGACTAAGTCGACTTGTAGGTGTTATAAAGTCTTGATCGACTCGGCTCCGGGACCTAAATCTTCCTAGGAGTTGTAAGATATACACTAACTCGGTTCCATCACAACAATAAGTTGCTTGCATCTATTTGAGAACATTTTTGTATGATCTATTTCCATGATTCCCTTATGAACCCGTGACGCCCTAGTGCCCTTAATCAATTGTTTAGAAACCCCTTTAATTGCTTTACTTTGTTTTCATTAATGTACATTTATCTTGTTGATTAGTTTATATTGCATCTCATCTCAACCCAAATTTGTGACACCTTAAGACATAACTACTTCCAATTGAAATCTTAAATCAATAACCGTCCCTTGGGATCCGGCCTTTGCTTATCGCTCTACTAAGAGTAGTATGTAAAGATATAAATTTATTTTTGGTGGAAAGCAATAACGACACACACACACGACTCAACACCACCTAGATTACCTCACTCTCAATCCTCAGGTACTACTCCTTATGCTCTTGCGAATTATATTAGCTGCAATAATTTTTCTATCTGCCATAGACGATTTATTGCAACTATGACTACAGGTGTTGAACCTACTACCTTTCGCGTGGCTATTAATGATCCCGCTTGGTGTAAAACGTAAGCGAGATGAAATTGCTGCACTCGAGAGTAATGGTACTTGGGAACTTACCAATCTCCCCCTAGACGAAAAAGTTCTTGGTTGTCGTTGGGTTTACAAAATCAAATATAACTCCGAGGGTAGCGTTGAAGGTTTTATGTCGATATTGGTCATTATTTGTAACCATAAAGTGGAAGGTATTGACTACGGTGAGACTTTTGCAAATGTTTTTAAAATGGTGAAAATACGAGCCTTTCTTGTTTGCCCGCTGTTAAAAAATGGGAACTCCATCAGTTGGACATGTACAATGTTTTTTTGCATGGTGATCTGACTGAGGAAGTATATATGAAGCTAGCACCGGGTTGCAGCAAGGGTAAGGAAGGTAAAGTATGTCGTTTGCGAAAGTCATTGTACGGTCTACGCCAGGCTCCGAGGTGTTGGTTTTCCAAGCACGGTGTTGGTTTGCAAGTTAGATGCTGCCTTGCAAACATATGGATTTTTTCAATCCTATTCCGATTACTCCTTATTCAGGTTGTCTAAGGGCAAGGTATGTCTCCATATTTTTGTTTATGTTGACTATCTTGTTATTGCTGGGAATGACTCCGCTGCCATTTCCTCCTTCACGTCTGATCTTGGTAAATTCTTCCATATGAAAGATCTAGACACCTTGAAATATTCCTTGAGAATAGAGGTTGCCCGGAACTCTGAAGGAATTTTCTTAAATCATCGGAAATATGCCTTTCATATTATATCTGAGACGGGCCTTATCGGTGCAAAGCGTGCTATTACTCATATAGAGCAACACCACTCGCTTGCGCCTGGAAAAGGGGGGATATTCTTGATGATGTAGAAGCTTATCGTTGGTTAGTGTTCGACTTGTATATTTTGTTGTTACGCGTACCGATCTCTTTTATGCCATACACGTTTTGTCCCAGTTTCTACACCAACCACCTAAAGAGCGAGGCCATGGGATTCTGCTACATTCTCATAATGATTTTTCTACTTTTGGTTGTTGTGACTCATATTGGGCAGGTTGTCCTTTGACTCGACGTTCTATTTCAGGTTGGATCATTTTACTCCGTAATTCTCCTATTTTGTGGAAAACCAAGAAGCAACAGACATTTTATCGCTCCTCTGCTGAAGCCGAATACAATTCCATGGCGTCTGTTCTTTGTGAATGAAATGGGGTTACAGGATTACTTATTAGTTTGGGGGTGTCTACCCCGCGTCCCATGCTCTTTTTTGTGATAGCCAGTCAGCTCTACACATCGCTCAAAATCCTTTCTTCCATGAATAAACGAGGCATATTGAAGTGGACTACCTGAAGGAAATGTAGATCTTTATACATAAACATACTCATATATGTTATAAATTAATTTGTCATAAAATTAAATATGGATTTTATGCATGCAAACAAATTAACAAAATAAAGAAGAAATCACCCTTACATAGTAATTTCGGTTCATATGGGCACAAAAGAGATCTCCTTCTCTTTTGTTCTTGTGCTTTCCTCAATGGATGAACAAGGACTCAAATGTAGAATCCCTCCCAAAAGCATATACCCAAGGAATACATCTTAATAAACCAATACTATTTAGATCTAGTAATAATATTAGTTTTACAATAAAATTGACACAAAATAAATTGTATTTTGGCTCTTGAAAATTTCGGTCAAGAGGTGGTGTTTTGTGAGATTTTTATTTCTCTAGATTTCACAATATGTAGAGATTATATTAATTTTCTCACACTAGAAAATTATGTTGTTGTATGAATGAATTAATCGAAAAAGAAAACCCTCTCTTTTCTTTTCATTTTGGCCGAAAAAATGGCTTTGGGTAGGTTGCCCAATAGCTTTCATTTTTGCTCTTCACAAGAGACTAGGCATACAAGCCTACTACCTAGTGTTATGATTGTGTTTCCATTTAAAAATAAATAACACAATATAAACTATACACTCACCCATATTTTCGGTTTTAGGTATAAAATGGAGAATCCATTTTATTTTGTCATTTGTCAAATTTGTCACATGTAACATGTTACATGACATGTTACAATGCAATGTATTTTTATCATATTAAAAATCAACATACTTATAAAATATGTCATTTACAAAATCGACTAGTAATTCGTAATTACTCGTACCAAAATGTTTCCAAATTATAAACTACAACATTCTGTATTTATAATAATTTATTCATTCCGTTTCAATTGTTTCTGTAAACAATAATTTCATCCAAGTAATAAAATAATTCGATTACTTAGACCGTGTCTTATTTAATCATATTTACAATAAGATACGTAAATTTTACTCACAAAATCATCCGTCAATTTTAAGTAATTTAATTAACTCGTATCGGTATACGATCAATTAAATAATCAATTAAGAGTATTTCCCTTTAGGTATGACCTAAGGGGATCAACTGATCACCACCGTCACACGACAGTAATGTCAAACTCTAGTCAGCCAATCATTACCGATATGTGTGGACCAGTTGACTGTAAAATATTACATCCCATATGTATTCTTAAAATGAGATTTAATAATGATATTTAAATCATGTGAGCGCACTATTGTTGAGGACACATTTCCCAACAATCTCCCACTTGTCCTCGACAAGTGTGCGTCACCCATTCTCTTGTCCTATTACTATCTCCCACTCAATGCAAGGTGTCTTTCAGGTCGTACTTGCAAGTGATCATATCGAGAGTGGTTTCCTCGATCTGGAGAATAACTGTTTGACCGGATTTATCCACTCTGGATACCTTCCGAGCGTGGCCACGCATTTCAAGTTCATTACTCCTCGAGTGGCCCTGAGATATTGTTATAACCCTGACAAAGGGGTGGACAATTCCTATCGCACTCATTCCCTTCGACTAGCCACAGCCATCATAACCCAAAATATGCCCATTTGACCCCATTTACGAAGGTCGTAGTAACACAAATCAAAGTTAATCTGAAACTGTGCCATCTTAGGCGAATAGTCTTTAGTCAAAAGAATCGACTCATTTGAATACTATAGTAGCTCTCGCCACGACCAGGCTATATAAATTTGTCAGACCTCTATAAGCGGTCATAAGGCCCGACAAAATGTTCCTAACAGTCTGCCTATGTGATCGACTAGTCATCTCACATGACTTTATGGCACTTGAACTTGCCATCAATCGCATCACACTCTAGTCACTTCGAGACATCACCTCATACAAGTGACTATGGGCGAATACAATGCTAATCCGTGTTCACTTTAACGGGGTTCAATGTTGTCTCTACAACCCGTTTGGATGTAACAAAGTATAAAGGAGCTTTTAAAGTAAAAACTCGAACGACAAATGCGATTATCACATATGAATAGTCAATGCCTGATTACTATTTCATATTCTATACTCTAATTTGATCTTGAATGTAGTTATTCATCTCAATTCAATTGAAATGACATGACTCATCATGTTTAGCCTTTAAGAAGGCTTTGGTTAGTAGGTTTTATCAATTTCTTGCACCTTACTCAACCTTACTACATACTTGTTTTCCTTTATAATGTAGACATTTGCATTACAAAACTTTCTGAGTACGTGTCGAGATCTAATCAAGACATAGGCCTTCTATCCTTAGAATAGCTCCCACTGTTTTCGCAGTGTGCGGGACTCTTCCTTCTTGCACATCCCATGATTGCAAGTGTACTCAATTTCCGTTATCAATATCTCTCATTGTTCTTTATTGCCTAGAACGATTCTAGAAAATCTACTTCTTAATTAACATTGCCACAATGGTATCTTAACCATCCTAATGTGTTTTGATTATGGTTTTGTCGGAAACCATGCGCAATCTCAATTGTCAATTGTCACTTGTGTAACACCCTTACACAAAATTGCATCATAAACACTTTGCATCATAGCCTTAATGCTTCTGCAAGCACTTAAGGGTAATCTTTATGGCTTACTTGGCAAAGATTACTTAAATTCGATTTTGAAAACAATTCATCATACTCGAAGTATATAAAGTGTTATACATCATTACTCATTTAATTGATCCGGCAGCGGAAGCAAATGAAACCAATCAAATATGTTCAATTTAATTGAACTGGTCATGAGTCTTATCAACATAAGACTTCTTATTGACGCTAATATCACGTGGATTTATCTTCATAAATCCGTATATTAAAGATGTATTATAATATTCCAAAAGTCTTAAATCATTCGCAATGATCAATATGTCATCCACATATCGGACTAATTAAAATTTCCGTAACTCCCACTAAACTTCATGTATAAACACAACTTCTCGACTTATCGAGAAATGTTTTGCCACATGATCAAAATGTTGATTCTAACTTATTGATGTCCTACTTAAGATCATCTCTTAAGTTTCACATTATCTTAGGATTGCAAGAATCTATAAAACTCATGACATGTATTGAATACATTCCTTCTATTGAAGAAGTGGGTTTTAGATTCACTTGTTGTATGCATATCCTCATAATGAAACACAATCCCTAAGAAGATCCAAATAGACTTAATCATTTCAATTAGTGCAAAACTCTTTGCAACCAATCTTGCTTTGAAATATCTCTTTATTAGTGCAAAACCCTTTGTCACTAATCAAGCCCTTTCGTTTCGGATTTTCATGGCTCTAAGCCTTGTATTTGAGTTGTGACTTAAACACTCTTATGTAAGTTATATGTTCATTAATTTCTAGAAGTAATCAACTTGAATCAAACAATTTCTTTTGTAAGTTATAAGCTCTTTACTTTCTTAAAAGTAGCATGAATTCATCATTTTTAACAAGTGACGAATTTAACCTCCTAGGTTTTGAAGAAATAATGTCTTACACAAAACTTCTCATGTAGCCAAGAAAGACCAGTTTCTTGCGACATAACATTCTCTGTGGCTCTTGAATAATTTCTCCCACTCTGTCTTCTAGAAATAAACTTGTATTTTAGAAAGACAGCTTCATGAGCCGCAAACCCGTCGTGCTCGTGATAATTGCAAGGGAAAAATGAGCATTTGTTTCTTGTGAAAACTTACAACCATGGTACCCTTACCATTTCATATCTCATATGATTCGATTTAGTGGAAAAATAATTTAGACAAAAATGATAAAATCCCCAAAAGGATCAAGTAACTCAAAGTAACTTGATTGAAATCCAAACCATATCGAATAGCGTTTGATTTCTTATCTAATCACACATTATTCCATAATGCGTGCTAAAAGAGATTAACTTGTGATACTATATCACATTTCATTTGGCTTATATCAAAGTCTTCACTTTGATAATCCCATCACGACTAAATCGTGATTCCTTGAACTCTTTGAAATTCTTCAAAGATTTCTCCTTTTACTTTATTAAGTGAACATATTAGCGTCAACTTATATCGTTGGTAAAAGAAAATGATCAACCTATTTTGGATCGATGATATACAACCTCGATCTCCTTTTCAACCAAAAGGCAGGAGACATCTTGCTTTGAATACAAGATACGCATATACCATTAACAATCTAATGGTTTCAAGAGTACTCGATAACTCTTTGCGTTCATCATTCCAAAATTTATGGTTTAATCTTGGGTTACCAATTTGAGTCTTACATCATCTACATGATATATTTTATACTAGTTTGGTTTAGAATATAATCACCTTGATAATGGGCTTGCCATACATCAAATCGTGGTGTATAGGGTCACAAAAAGTGAAAACCTCTTTTGTATCTTAACAAGTTTATATCCTTATTTAGAGTTTATGTACTTAATAGTCATAATTAAGTACAACTTTGAATCCAAAAACTAGATTGAGTACACAATTACTCTATCTCTCGACATTATTGTTGCTAGTCGTCATATTCTTATCATCCCATGTATCAAACATAATGATGAAAACCACCACCGGTTTCTAATATTGACGAAGTAGTACTAGCAAAATTTATGTCAATCATATAAACATTTAAAGAAGAAGATCCCATTAGATGTCCCACAACTAACTTGTTGATTCTTCAATAATTTGGGGTAGTTTCCTTTCTCGTGTCCAACATTTAAGACAATGGAAACTTTATCGGTCGGGATTGATAGGTTCAGTATCGTCATTCTCAACAACTTTACCTTTAACATAACCTTGTATCAATTCCATACCAATTTTACTTCTTTAACCTCGTCCTCATCTTAACGGTTTAAGAGAATGCTCCCACTCATTTCAATGAGTCTTTACTTAGAGAAGCAAAGGTGAATCTTATAAAGATTACTCTTCAATTCAATCGTTTTAGTCTTAAAAGTTTCATTGAAGTGGTTGCGTTATTTTGGTCAATTACGAATTCTGACAAAACTAATTACCAAAACAATTTATTGCTTCAAGGCACTTAATTCAATTAAGTATATGAAAAACAATCCATTGTAAGTAGATGTGTTAGTCTAGAATCAAAAACCTGTTTGATAATGAATAACATTAATCTATACTCCTTGCAAGAGATCCTTAGCAATGGTTAAAACGAGGTTTTTAGAAGAAAAATTCAAATTTTGTCTTTAGTTACGATGTTTTAATGGAGATTTGAATCGAAATGATATCGTATATGAATTGTGGTAAAGAAATAGAACAATATGATAACGGAATAATGGAAAACTTGACATTTATCGTTTTATTAATACTTGTAAATAACAAGTAAAGCATTTACATAGTGACCTCTACCCAACTATGATAAATGATTCCAAGACCCAAATTCATATTAACTTGGGCACGGTGTGGCCGATGAAACCCTTATCAATATAACTCGGTGGATTAACGCTTTAATCGATTCTACTTTTAGAACTCTCGGTCGATAATATTACATTAACATATATCTTTAGCCCAAAACACATTCAACAAGGGGACGGTGTGGCCGATAAAACCCTTATCGAAAAACTTTTGTTGAGTTCAATCCAAATTTCGAATAAATGTGTCCATGATCCAAACCCATATTTAACTTGGGCACGGTGTGGCCGATGAAACCCTTATCAATATGAATTCAGTGGATAGACATTTATCACCCACTTCCCCTACGTAACAAGGTTTGTACCCCGGTGTGGCCTAGTGCACTCCCTCACGAAATAAGTTTTCATGGTTTCTACTCTTTGGTAAGGCTATGTCTCAATTAATTGTTTTAGCGAGAGGTCATGTCAATTTATTATCTATCACGTTTTAAGTGAACTAAAGCGGTGAACTACGATAATTATTTTTGACACGGTCGACGAACTCGATAAGAAGATAATGCATGTTTTAGTTATGGCGATTTAGCGATGCATGCGACATAAAATAAAATGCAAGCATAAAAATAAACAAATCCTAGTATGGCCTTTCCTAAAATAGAAAAACTATTTAACTATTACATATTCGGAAACCAACTCCATTGGTCCCTTGAACTTCGGTTGTGGCACGCATCTCGAGGTAACACCGTCTTTATGTATCAACATCTTGAAGAAATCCGTCTTTGGGAACTCCGAGATAAATAAAATTACATAATAAATTACATAATTTCCTATTATACATATGTAACTAAAATAAAATAAATCTATTAAATTACAAAACGGTGATACGAGATCAAAATAAAATTACAACCGAATCGATATTCCCATACATTTCGGGAAATACCAATTAAATCTAAGGCCATACTAAGTAAAATTACATAATTAAAAATTACATAAATTAAAATTATGACAATCATAAAGGAAAAATGCAGCATTATAATATGTATGAACGTGCTCAATTTTATGCTAAATCGCCTTTAATTAGCCAATATCGTATATTACTCGGTTTTTACGGATTTGCGTGATTTCAACATTTTTATAATCACAAAAATACATAAATTCATATTTATGCATAAGTTAATTACCCTAACCTCTTAGGACTCAAAATTTAGTCTTCACTAATAATTTGACCATAATTAACCCATATTTTATAAAATTGTTCATAAATGGACCAAAAATTACAAAAATAAGCTATAAACTTCAAATAAATCACAAAATTTCAAATAAATTCAAAAATTTGAAATTTAAACTCATGAACATTCTGGAAAAATACCATGACAATCATAATGTTCAAAATCTTAGGTTAAAAATTTCGAAATTTTTCCGGAAAAACAATGTTGCGGTTTATCGATTTTTAATAAAATAATCATAAAAACATGGAAAAATTATATTCATAAAATTTTCAATTTTAGATCTGAAAAAGATAATAAAATGCAACATTAGACGTTTTTCCTAAGTCATAGATTATGTTTTATTAATTTTTCACTAATAATGTCACTATTTATGCTATTTTTCTTCAAAAATCCATAAATCATGCAAAAAGACTTCTTTATAGACAATTATTTTACACACATCTTGTAAAATTGCATGTGACAAAATATTAATTTTCTATGACCATATTCGAAATTTAACTCATATTAACCTATTTTTCACCTAAATCCGAATTTAATAATGAAAAATCCATTTTTCGAGCATAACAAGTCCAAAAATTATGAAAATTTACAGGTTATCTCAAAATAATATATGTGACAACATATCCAAAAATCAATGGAAAATTCGAAGTATAGCTAATTTTAGACCGAAAATGACATTTTTACTCATAAAATCATATTTAAATGCCATTATTGTATAATATGAACAATAAAAATCCGAAAAATTAACCAAAATATCCTAAAACATTTTAGGACCATAAATATTAACATGCATGAATTAATTTCGTGATATATCATAATAACACAAATTTTACAAGTTTTATATGTTATTCTTATAACTCGGAAAAACTTTTAACCGATTTGCATGCAAACAACCATGGCTCATGATACCGATTGAAGGAAATGTAGATCTTTAAACATAAACATACTCATATATGTTATAAATTAATTTGTCATAAAATTAAATATGGATTTTATGCATGCAAACAAATTAACAAAATAAAGAAGAAATCACCCTTACATAGTAATTTCGGTTCATATGGGCACAAAAGAGATCTCCTTCTCTTTTGTTCTTGTGCTTTCCTCAATGGATGAACAAGGACTCAAATGTAGAATCCCTCCCAAAAGCATATACCCAAGGAATACATCTTAATAAACCAATACTATTTAGATCTAGTAATAATATTAGTTTTACAATAAAATTGACACAAAATAAATTGTATTTTGGCTCTTGAAAATTTCGGTCAAGAGGTGGTGTTTTGTGAGATTTTTATTTCTCTAGATTTCACAATATGTAGAGATTATATTAATTTTCTCACACTAGAAAATTATGTTGTTGTATGAATGAATTAATTGAAAAAGAAAACCCTCTCTTTTCTTTTCATTTTGGCCGAAAAAATGGCTTTGGGTAGGTTGCCCAATAACTTTCATTTTTGCTCTTCACAAGAGACTAGGCATGCAAGCCTACTACCTAGTGTTATGATTGTGTTTCCATTTAAAAATAAATAACACAATATAAACTATACACTCACCCATATTTTCGGTTTTAGGTATAAAATGGAGAATCCATTTTATTTTGTCATTTGTCAAATTTGTCACATGTAACATGTTACATGACATGTTACAATGCAATGTATTTTTATCATATTAAAAATTAACATACTTATAAAATATGTCATTTATAAAATCGACTAGTAATTCGTAATTACTCGTACCAAAATGTTTCCAAATTATAAACTACAACATTCTGTATTTATAATAATTTATTCATTCCGTTTCAATTGTTTCTGTAAACAATAATTTCATCCAAGTAATAAAATAATTCGATTACTTAGACCGTGTCTTATTTAATCATATTTACAATAAGATACGTAAATTTTACTCACAAAATCATCCGTCAATTTTAAGTAATTTAATTAACTCGTATCGGTATATGATCAATTAAATAATCAATTAAGAGTATTTCCCTATAGGTATGACCTAAGGGGATCAATCGATCACCACCGTCGCACGACAAAGAATGTCAAACTCTAGTCACCAATCATTACCGATATGTGTGGACCAAATTGATCGTAAAATATTACATCCCATATGTATTCTTAAAATGAGATTTAATAATGATATTTAAATCATGTGAGCGCACTATTGTTGAGGACACATTTCCCAACACTACCACTTTATTTGTGATCCTATTTCCAATGGTTTGATTCTACCTTTTCATGTAACTACTCATGACCGTATTGCGGCTATTTTCATCGTAGCCTTGGGTTTAGTCCAATTTGATTTTCTTCTCCCAAACTCATTCTTGATCTTCATGCTGCTCCAGTTTGAGGGGGGGTGTATTTGGCCGTCTTTGATGTATTATTTAATTTACGGGCTATGACCCATTATCACTTATATTTATATCCCAGTTATGCTAATGAGAAGGCAAGACACATTTCCACAAAATACAATACATTAACAGCCTCGTAGCAAAACTCGAAAAACTCGTGAATACCACGAGAAATAAAATTAGTTGAAGTGCTAACAAAAGATAAAAACCTTACAAATAATTTATTTCTCACGTGTTACAACAAGTGGTGAGACATGTATCTCAGAGATTCTGGAATAGGAATTGCAAGGCTTTAACAAGCAGAGACTCAGAGTGGCTCAAGTCCCTCATTTAACTGTCCTTTTAATGTATTTTGTAAGTTCATATTTGAATTCATAGGCGAAGATTCTTTTGTAAAATATGGACAACTTTGATGGAATCTTATTTTTACTAAAATAGAAGCACTTCCTGCAATTCTGTGCGTCCACGTCATCATGTTCAGTTTTTTTTCAAAAACCAACAATTGTGGGGCCCGTGTTAGTACAACTGAATTATTTGATGTGACTCATAATTGCGCACATTTAGTCCCCTAAGTGAACCTATTTTGCATACTATTATAACATTACATAGCCATTTTACCCATCAAATGCTTTCAATTTTGCTTTCCTAGTGCATGTCGTATATCTTGTAGGAAAGAAGACAAATTAGGCGGAAATTCTCGTCTCCCGTGCATAATTGGAAGCTTTTTGATGATATTGGATGGACTAGTGTGAAAGTGGAGGCAATAAATAAGACCGACAACATAATAATAAGGAGCATGCAAAAGGAGGAAAAGCAAGGACCATCCTGAGGAACAATCCGAGAGGAATAGGAAGAAGACGCTCGTTTCCCTGCCAGAATCCGAGCATCCTGACCATCGACGCCCGTCTTCCCTTCTCTTGATCCGAGCGTCCCGAGAAGAACTCGCTCGTCTCCCCACCTCACAATCCGAGCGTCTCCCTCCTTGGTCCGAGAAGATAGTGATGACTCTAGCACGATATGCTCATCTCCTTGAAGAGACTTGTTTTTCCCTAATTTAGGACTTACCATTGTTATTTACTAAATTATCCTTACTTAACCTAGTAATGCACTACTATAAATACCCCATTTGTAATAATCAAAGGGGGAGGGGGGGTTCCCATAATAGAAAGTTCTCTTAGATTAGATTAGGAGTAGAATAGACTAATCTCAATCATTCCACAAAAATACACATTAATCTTTCCTTAATCATTGTTCAAGTTTATTATTAATGGGTAATTGAAGATTATTGGGTTATTGGAGAATTGACAACTCTTCATCAATCAATCAAGTTCTCTTCGTTTATTCTTTGCTTTATTATTTGGAATCATGTTCATAGGTATAATTCTCTTTATCCTTGTTTAATTATTGTTAATTACTTTCATTTATTCATCATGTTTTGGTTTGTTAATATGATTGACAACCTTATTAGCATGTTGAACTTGATAATGAGTGAGTAGTTTTCTAGCTAGAACTAAGGGTAATTAAGGGAAACCAACATGGGGAATGATTCATGCTTAATCTAATATGTTTACATAATTTATTTGCTTGCCTGTTGTGATTTCAACTCATGCACATATTATGTTTGATGAAATGCGAGCCTATGAATCCTTGCATTTTTTACCCATCACCTATCTTTTCAATGAAGCTTGTAAGACATAAACTAACTCGAGCCTTATTAGACCATGCATAATGTTGAATAGGAAGGATTAAGTCGACTTGTAGGTGTTGTACAATCTAATCGATTCAGCTCCGGGACCCAAACCTTCTTAGGGATTGTAAGATATACACTAACTCGATCCCATCACAACAATAAGTACTTGCATCTAGTAGAGAAAATGTTTGTATGATCAACCCCCATGAATCCCCTATGAACCCATGATATCCTAGCACTCTTAATCATTTGTTTACATCCTTCCTCTTTATTTCTTGTTTTACTTTATTGCTTCTATTAGTTTAGACTCACCAACTACAAACCCAAATCAATTGTGACACTAGCATAAATTGAGATAGATAGACTTAGAACCCAAAGCACACCGTCCTATGGATCGACCTCGACTTAACCACTAACTAGTTGTTTGTTGAGAATATAAATGTGTTTGATTTGGAGACCCGACGACAATCTCACCCGTCAAAATGGTGCCGTTGTCGGGGACGGTGTTATGTGATTAAGTTCTTACTTGTTTGTCTATTTTGATTGTGCTTTAACCTTGAGGAACTTATTCCTCAAGGTTCGTTTTTACCGTTTTATTGTAGTTTCCATGTTTGTAGTTGTATCTTTATCTTGGCTATGATGATGACCCAAGACTTGGTACATGGAGTATGTGGTGGATCTTTTGAGTATCACTATGGGTATGGGGAGTTTGAGGAGCAAGTCAACACAAACCTACCTTACGATTCATACAATGAAAATCCTAACTACTACCCCTTGCTTTCCCACCAAAATCACCACATCCAATATCCACTTCATAGTGAATTTCAATTGCCACAATACAATTACTTTTTCACCTTATCCACAACAAGAAGATGAACCCATTCAAAGCATGATCCTCCAATTGATGGGAGATCAACAAAACTTTTTCAAACAAGTACTAGAGGAGAGCCAAAATAGAGACAATGTTCTTCAAAGCATTGTTACCCATGGTGAAGAGTTGGCAAATCAAATTGCCCAAATGAGGGAAGCCCAATTGGCTACTCCCCACCAATCTTTCAACATTATCCATGAATGCGAGTTTGGAGGGGTAACCTTTGATATAGAAGATGAGAAGTGGAAAGAGCCAATTCCTTTAAGCTCTTATGAGTATGAAAGTGTTGTATTTGATGAAGAAGATATGAGGTTGAGTACGCCAAATACTCTTAGCCTTTCTGAGTGTGAGGGTGTGTCTTTTGATGTGAATATTGAGATGGTGGAGGGAGAATTATTGAAGAAGAATGAAGCCCTCGTTTATGATTCCTATGAAGATAGCCATGATGATAAGATCGTGTTTTGCAAGAACTCATGGGACAAGGAAGCGGAAGGTTGTGAGATCACTCTACTGGAGGAACCTAACCTTGAGAAAATTGAGATACCTTATCATGAAGAAGAAGAATGCCTCTTCCCTTTTGCCTATGAAGACTATTTTACACCCACCACAGAACCTATGATTGTTGGAGACGATATGGTGGACCTTATCCAAAAGGTCAAAACATCATATAAAGGGGACTTGGTGGAAAAGCTCAAGAAGAACTTGCAAATGAACTTGCTTATGGAAATTTGGCATCCACAATTTCAACTTCTAAAGAACCCGATCATCAATGCCATAAGAATTCTCCTTCTACCTTGGAAGGATTGAGTAATCAAAATGCTATCATCATCACCAAAATTGAAGAGGAAGATGGTAAGTGGAAGTCTCTGGACAAATATGAACCATACTTCATACCTTATGTTGACAAGAATCATGGACCTGTCGGTTTGAAGCATTGCAAATACTCAAACGCTAAGAAAAAGATGAAAAAGAAAATAAATGACAATTTCCTTTGGCCAAGCTTTGTTTTGAAGTTAAGCAAACCATACCTATGCTTATTTGGGGCTTGTTCACAAGCTTTTGATCTCCTTCTAAGAGCCTTGAGCTCTATGGACAAAGAATCTCGACAATTTGAACTAGTTTGGTGGAGTCCTATCTTAAACCACCAATTGTAAGATATTCCTTCCCATAATATTTTCATTGTACAAAATTGTATAATATTGCATATAATTTCGCATTTCTTGCATGAGAGTAGTGAGAGAGGGTTTTCTTACCCATTTATTGAGCATAATTTCAGAAAAAGATAAGAAGGAACCATAAAAGGGTGTAAGGGAATGATTTTTGAAAGAAAAGAATGAAGGAATGAAGGAATGAAGGACTGAAGAAGACGACAGAAGGGTGTAAGGGAATGATTTTTGACCCTGATCAAGAATCCGAGTGGATTCCCAGCAAGACGCTCGTCCTAGTGGGAAGACGCTCGTATCAGGATAGAAACGCTCGTCCTGAGTATCATCATGAAAGAAATTTTGGTCTGGAAGAGAATCCGAGTGGATTCCATGCGAGACGCTCGTCCCATATAAGACGCTCGTCTAATACCTGAGACGCTCGTCCCGAGCCAGTCTCAAAAGAGCCAAGATCACTAACTCACAATCCGCACGTATTCTTCACAAGACGCTCAATTTCCCCCAACGAGACGCTCGTCCCGACCCCAGGACGCTCGGACTCCTTTGATTTTTACTGGAGACCTCGTGAAATCTGCCCGAGCCCGACCCTCAACCGCTCGTCCCTCACCCCTTTTTCTTTATAAACACCCCCACCATCCCTCATTTCCTTACCTTATCAACCCTAAATCTCACATCATCATCTCCCAAACACTCCCATCAAAAAAATCAACCCCAAAAACCCTAACTTTTTCAAATCAAAATGATGAACCTAAAGGGAAAAGCCAAGAAAATCGTTGAGGCCACCACCAAGAAGCGCAAGGGCACTTCTTCATCCGCCCATGGAGGGATGCCGGTAAGAGGCCATCGCAATGTGATGATAGGAAGGATGGAGCAACTTGATTACTTCCCGGAAGTGATCTTCACATCCAATAAGCACCGCAAAAAGTTCGTCACATTGCTAGGTAAGCATTTTGAGCCAACTCAATTCATTGATACCAAAGTGTTAGAAGTCCTAGGCATAAGGTACCAAACTGAAATGTTCTTTAATGGTTTGGGGCTTGGAAAGCTATTTTATGCCCACGAAGAGACCTACCTTAGCCTTACTCTAGAATTCTTGAGTAGCCTCCGCATCGTCACAAACATGTAGAGAACCGTTTGTATGGAATTCCGATTGTGCAATCACGACCATAGACTAACCCTCGACCAATTTGCGAATATTTTTGGTCTTATTGTGCCAACGGAAAACACCGACAAACCCGCCGACTTTGATGTTGACCGTGTTTGGAGGGCTATCTCTGGGAGGGACTTCATACATTTGAAGCAATGTTATACCTTCGCAATTCAACATCCGGTGATTCGAATCACCGAACGCTTTATTGCCGGCACTATTAATGGGAGATTTGAGCAAGATAGGTGCACCCTCCTTGATTTGACCTTTTTAGAGTCCTATCTAAATGTTCGAGGGACGAGGCCTTATAATTTCAACACCCCCCTTGAGATGCTCACAAGATTCTTCGACTTTGCTTAAAGGAGCTCCCAAATCAAGACCTTCATGATGGGAAGTCTAATTACAGTGTTGGCTAATGATCTTTGTCCCGGGTTTAACCTTCAGGGGCTTATGTGAAACTTGAGGGTAGTACTTTAATTGATGAGGATGCCATCTTCAACCACCACCAGTCGTGTACCTACACTCAAACCGGGAGTGTGGAGTGGTTTACAAAAGGGTGTTCTTCTATTGTTCTTACGGGGTGGAATGTAACCGCTACCGACCCGAGGTTGAGCCGGTACTCACCTGTTCCGAGCTACCTCCTCGACATTGAGATCTACCCCACCCCGCCTCAAAGAGAAGAAGCACCCCGCCAACCTCAACAACCTCGTGGGATGCCGGTAAGGGGTAATGCCCCACCATCTTATGTACCAATCCCACCATACCCCACTCCTTATGTGCCATTCAAACCACAAGTCCCCAATGCTCCGGAAGTGAATGATTTGATGAGCCTTATGTAACGGGTCAATCTCGGGGTACACCGAGGGCTAGAAGACAACTATTTGGCCCTCTATCCCCAATACTACCAAATAGCACAACAAGGGTATATAGACCCCAATGGCCCTCGTCCATCTTGGGCTCAGCCGCACCTTTTGTTCCCTAATCAAGGGAACCAAGACGGGAACTTTGGCGGTCAAGGTGGAGGATTCTACGGTCAAGGTGGAGGATCCTATAGTCAAGGAGGAGGGTATGATCTAGGAGGTTCTAGCGGGTATGGATACCGCGATGATGGTGATGATGACGAATAAGAGATGCCTACCACACCATCTCCAATTGTATGATACTCTTCTCTCCCAATCTCTTATGTATAGTTGCATTCCACTTTAAAATTACCTTACATTTAGTTTAAGCCTCACTTGCATTTGTATTATATTTTATATTGCATTTATATTAGTTAGTTCATTTAGTATAGTTTGAATTGTAATATATCTCACATGATTCATATAGTTAGTTACATATAGTTAGTTGCATTCATGCTTAGTCACTAATGACCAATCCTATTCTTTTCTACACTAGAAATAGTGTTTAAATCGGTTTGGGGAGGTTTGATCAAAGGTGACCATAGTTTACTAGAAATCATGCATCATTTAGTGTAGATTGCATTCATTTGTTATATATGTCATATAGAATTTCATTTAGTTAGAACACACATTCATTCACATCATATCATCGCATTTGTACTTCATTTCCAAAAAATCAAAAAATTCAAAAACATGTATTTCCTTTTTATTCCTACTCCCACATGTAAATTGAGGACAATGTCCAAAATAAAGTGGGGGATGGGAATTTATATTCCAAAAATGCATAAAAAATTGAAAAATTTCGAAAAATCCCAAAAATATGTTCTTTAATTTCATAAAATCAAAAACCATAAAAATTTGAAAAATTGAAAAAAAAATCAAAAACATGTTCATTCCTTTTTAGTTTTGAATTGTATATATTGTATATACTTGTTTTTATACTTGTTTGTCTATCCCTTGTCACATTGATCGACTACGCCACATCCGAGACATGAGGATATTGAAGACCGCATGGTATGATCTTTCCAATCTCCTTTTTCCTCTTTATGTTAACGACTATGTGGCTTTATTTTGAAAAATTGAAAAATCTCATCTTTGACCTTATTTAACATATGTTAAACTAAGGCCATAGTTGACCTGCTACTAAGGGTTTTCCAACTGGTCATTTTTTTTATTTTGTTTATGGTTTCTCCATTAGTACTGTATCATCAGCCATCGTCGCGTCCCTCCACCAATCGGAGTAAATTCCTCGTTGAAGGGTGTGTAGCTAAATTCCCAGTTCATTACTGAAGAATGAAGAATAGCAAACAAGAACCAGCAAACATGACATTCATCATTCTCCTTCAGCGACCTCTCACACCACCGCCACCGCCTCTACTATCTCTTTTTTAGCCACCATAATTTTAGATCTGCTCGTGGGTCATTCATTGGTGGCTGGCTGGTGGTGCATGCGGTGTCAGGTAAGAAATTGGGTTCTTGGAGGTAATTAAAGGGGTATGGTGAATTAAATGGAGGAGGTGGGATTCGAAGATGATGGGACTATGGCGGTTAATTAATGAATGCAATTTGTGGTTGATAATGGAAATTGAGGGCGTGGCTATTACAGAGTAGATTGAAATTTTGGTCAATATGCATAAAAAATGCTTAAAGTTATAGGAGGGAAGGCCGAAGGGGATGAAGGGAAGGGGTTAAGGTTAGTATTATTTTTATTGATTTTACTTTTTTTTTTGGAAATGTGACCCGACAAACAAGTAGTTGGTTACCTGGTGCATTGTGAGATAACACCCGTCGGAGATGAGATTTTTCTCAGTTAAACACTAGGATGGATTAAAATGCGAAGAGGGGGCTTAGGATAGATTATTCTTATGAAATAACCCTACTTAAAAAATAAATAGATTTAGAATATCTAATTATAAAAACTATTTTTTGCTACTTTTTATAAATACAATTATATATATATATATATATGTGTGTGTGTGTGTATATATATATATATATATACACACATATATATATATATATATATAATTGTATTTATATATATATATATATATATATGTATATATATATATGTATATATATATATATGTATATATATATATATATGTATATATATATAGATTTAGGATCTGGTGAGAACGAACACTCGGTGCAAACGGTGAGAACACATATTTACCCCTCTGATTAAACACGCCCACAATCAAATTTAAAACCCCAGCTCCAATATAAACTTCCCCTGGTTCACACATTCACCTTCTTTGAGTTCTTTCAAATACTGTCACCAGAGCTAGCGGCAAGAGCTCCGACAAGCCACCAACCTTGGTGCTCTTATTTGACGGCCACCACTACCGGATCTTCGACAAGCCACCATCGGCCGTATAAGTATAAGTTCAACCATGTTTCTCTGGTTTTTTCCCTCTCATCTAATGTCGGTCTGATATGATGCCCCTCAACCACCATTGTCGACCCCTCCCCGGTGTGATGCTGCCAACGGCGACGAAATTGATTATGCTTTAATTAAATAAAAAAATCCATTCACCATTGGAAGAGTAACGATTAACGAAGTCCGTCTCCGTTGATCTTTACCTAATTTTCTCCATCGTTTACCTCTTCCATTTCACACTTTCCACCGGTAAAGATCACCATTAACCGGTGAATAACCGACGTTCACACACAAAGTCGCCGGCGATAAGTACTTTACTAACTTAAAATTCCGCAACGACGCATTTACATTTGTTTTCATTCTCACTCTTTCACAACCCTCTCGTTTGCCGGAAACCAGTATATATAGTGATCGCCGATGGTCGGACACCAGTCAACATCTATGACCTCACTACCTCTCCTTCATTTGTTCTCATCTATTTCAATGTATATACAATAATCTTTGACGTATCTAACCACTATTTGAATGTATCTTAACATAGATACACAAAATTAGTCAGTAGGTACATCGAAATTGATTTGAGATACATCAATATTTAACCTAGATACACTAATTTTGTAGATCCAACAGTGATGAATCTCCTGTGGTTCAAATTGGTTTGACGGTGATGCGGTTAGTCGAGTCGGCTGATAACGGTGATGGCGCCAGTGAAATTTTGTTTCTTCTGATGAGGACCTCGCCGGAGCTCCGGCGGTAGACAAGTGGAGTTTTAGGATGCATGAAAGAGAATGGTGTCGCTGAAGTTGTGTCGGCATTGGGGGATGCTCGATGATGGTTCTATAACGCTTCTAATGATTGCCGGCGGCGACGGCGATGGGCGGTGGTGGATGGGGATGATGTACGGAGTAAGTTTCTGGTGGTTGTCGGTTTATTTACCGATGGTGTGTGGCGATCTTGAACTTAGACATGGAGAAAAGTAGATCTGAAATATAATTGCAGCCATAGTTGTCTTCGAATGGGGGCGAAGAAGGGTCGCTTCTGGTGGTTGTTCGGTGGTCGGAAGTTGAGATGATTGGTGGTGATAGTGGTCGTGGATCATGATTAATGATGAGAGCGAGTAAGGGGAGTTATAAAAGGATAAGAATGAGTGGAGATATAAAACGTAAATGTGGCATGTGGGGTTTAATTTTGGGAATTTACACGTGGGCTGTTAATTTAGTTTAGATAGTTAGTTCGTTCTCACCGTTTGCACCGAGTGTTCGTTCTCACCGGATCCCACCTCTATATATATATGTGTATATATATATATGTGTATATATATATATATATATGTGTATATATATATATGTGTACACACACACACACACACACACACACACATATATATATATATATACACATACACACACACACACACAAGTATTATTAAGAAGATATTTTTCCTACTTTTAAAATGCATCAACAATTTATAAAAAAATATACACGTGTATTATTTAAGAAAATAGTATCAAACTAGACCGAATTAATTTCGTTCTATTTTACAAGTGTTAAAAAATAATTAAAAACGTTGAAGATTATGTTGTGTGCGATTGTGTGAGAAATAATTAAAGGCAACAATTAAGGGATGACTTTACAACTATTTAGATCAATAGATCAAAATAAAATAAAAGAATAAAAGCATGAAAAAAAAATTAAGCAAGCGTTGGTAAATAATTAAAAACAAAGAAAATGGTGGAAATAATGATGGATGTGAGTAAATAAAATGAAGGACATCATATCTCCAAAAGGTTAAAAGTTAATGGCGTGTAATCTTTGATGGCAATTGTTTTATCTAGATTCTGCGCAGGACTGAATCAGGTCAGGGTAGAGAGTTAGCAGGGTTAACTAGCTCGTTTATCTTGTATGTGGCTGCAAGGCAGGCTTAATGTAATGCAAATGAAAAAAAATAAACAGAACAAAAAAGACAACAATTTTTGTACGTGGAAAACCCTTAAATTGGGAAAAAACCACGGGCACCAAGTCAGGAGAGGTTTCACTATGATATTTAGGAGAATAATCATATGTTAAGCTTAAACAATGTAATTTTGTTCTAAGTGTTATGATAGTAGGGTCTGTAAGCTTCTCTTGTATGATAATGCGTAATGGATGCGTCTTCAAATGGTCTTCAGCTCTTCTTTTATAGCAATCTTCATATAACCGCAAGATCTTCTTCTTTAATGACATAATATTCTCTATTAATGAGTCCCTTTATTGCTGTCTTGAACGCGCCTAATTAGCTGGATAAATGCTCCATGATTATAACTAAATATTCTCCTTTAATGCTGATTTAATTACCATAATTATATGATAATTACTCTATATATTCCTTGCTGACTTGGTCAACTGATGTCTTACTATTTGACCGTTGTCCTCTTATACCTGGTGCCTAGCCTAGATTATCTTTAGGCTTCTGTCTCAACGTCAGACCAGAGCATAATAATACCATGTATATATCGTGGAAATATCAGGCTTAACAATTGCCCCTTTATCTTCTCATTGTCGCTGAGTCAGGTCAGTAATGAGAATATAAACATCATTAAGTAACTTGCTTTAGACGGTTGAGTGTGATTATTGCAAAGAAATGGATAGTTTATATGAATGCGACAAATGTCTATTTACTGCAACTTTCTGAATAATCGTGTGCAACTTGCAGTAACCCTAGATTTTCAACGCATTATATATACTCCTTTAACTCTTGCGTTATTTTCACCAAAAAAACTCAAATAATTCCTCTGAAATTTTCCCAATTTTCTTCTTCAATCTTCATCTTCAACCTCTGTTCGTCTTCTCGTAATTTTCCAGAAAACAAAATAATGGTTGTAAAAAGGAAATCGACTAGGGGAGCACTTACTGCTCGCTCTCTTGACGTTCCAAACCCTAAACAAACCTCTGAAATTATGCCCGAGTCTTCTGAAATTCCATCTGGTGCTCCTGCTGTAGAGATGGTGTCTATCTTTCATGACGAATTTGAGTTTAAGCCAACAAAAGCTCTCAGCGAGCACCTTAGCCTTCCTAACCGTCTTAAACCTGAGTTTGAGAGTATTTTGAAGGAGAAGTGGGTTATCCCTGCTGATTGTGAAGTCTGGATCCCTGAAGATTCACCGATAAGGGCTGATTGGGCTTGTCTTGGTTGGTTCTGCATTCATGACTGGGCTTTTAGGGCTGTTTGCAAGTTGCCTCTCTCCTCTTGGATGGTGGAAGTGATCAAGGAGATTGGTGTTCTGCCATATCAGATTATGCCTTCAGTCTGGAAGGTAGTTCATTCAATCGAGTTCTTGTGTGGGAAGCATAACCTGTCCTTTACTTTAGGTGACTTGAAAAGCTGCTATCTTTTCAATAGTCATAGCCCTGGTGAGGTTAATTTCAAGGCTAGGCCTTCGACTACTACTCTTTTTAGCAATTTGGACAATTGTGTTGATAAAAACTGGGCTGCCGGCTATATGTTTATCAGGACCAATTATGTTGGGCATGACCTGGCATATCTCAATTATGATGCTTGCGTTGCTGGTATGTTCCCTGTTATTTTGTTTTCCCTGCATATGTTTTGTTAGTAAACGGAAAGCAGGAAATTTTTAACAGAGTGTACCTTTATTTTTCAGTGGACAATTGGGTGTGCAATATAGATTATCTTTCTGAGAGGGTAACTGCTTTCTTAGCTCTCCCTTCTATTGAAAGGTCGTGGCCATACTGTAGCGGAGCTGCTCATTTTCCGCACTGCTTGAAGACATAAAATGTTCCTAGAGCTCTTAAGCCTTCAAAGCCTGCTGAGGTCTCTACTTCTGGTGGAGAATTGACAACTCTTCATCAATCAATCAAGTTCTCTTCTTTTATTCTTTGCTTTATTATTTGGAATCATCTTCATAGGTATAATTCTCTTTATCCTTGTTTAATTATTGTTAATTACTTTCATTTATTCATCATGTTTTACTTTGTTAATATGATTGACAACCTTATTAGCATGTTGAACTTGATAATGAGTGAGTAGTCTTCTAGCTAGGATTAATGGGTAATTAAGGGAAACCAACATGGAGAATGATTCATGCTTAATCTAATATGTTTACATAATTTATTTGCTTGCTTGTTGTGATTTCAACTCATGCACATGTTATGTTTGATGAAATACGAGCCTATGAATCCTTGCTTTTTTTACCCATCACCTATCTTTTCAATGAAGCTTGTAAGACATAAATCAACTCGAGCCTCATTAGACCATGCATAATGTTGAATAGGAAGGATTAAGTCGACTTGTAGGTGTTGTACAATCTAATCGATTCGGTTCCGGGACCCAAACCTTCTTAGGGATTGTAAGATATACACTAACTCGATCCCATCACAACAATAAGTGCTTGCATCTAGTAGAGAACATGTTTGTATGATCAACCCCCATGAATCCCCTATGAACCCATGATATCCTAGCACTCTTAATCATTTATTTACATCCTTCCTCTTTATTGCTTGTTTTACTTTATTGCCTCTATTAGTTTAGACTCACCAACTACAAACCCAAATCAATTGTGACACTAGCATAAATTGAGATAGATAGAGTTAGAACCCAAAGCACACCGTCTCATGGATCGACCTCGACTTAACAACTAACTAGTTGTTTGTTGAGAATATAAATGTGTTTGATTGGGAGACCCGACGACAATCTCACCCGTCATTAATAAACTAGTTTTCACACCCGTGCATAATGTACGGGGTTAGATAGGGATGACTATTTCAAAAGGGTGAGTTATTGCTACTTAGCAAAAATGTAGATAAATAGATCAAATGCTTTGCAAGGTTCGAAACTCTTGAGTCTTTACGCAAGCAAACCTGAAAATCCAAACACTTTTATTAGTAAGTAAAAATCTCATATCTACAATACACCAATTTAAAAAAATTAATTAATAAAAAAAATGATATTTTGAATAGTAAAATAACACTATATTGGAAATCAGAAAATTTCGAATGAAAAATATTACTCCCTCAACTTAAATTAGCATATGGAAATATAAATATATTCATAAAAAAAAAATCAATCAACAAAAATATTAGCAAAGAGAATATGATATTGAAAGAGTGAGAAAACTTGTATATTTATACATTGTTCAACGCATTAAAGATTTGGGTATGTCTCTTCCACTTCCCCTATGTTAAAACATAAAATGAAAAGGTATACTATTCGTCGGACTATGTCTTTTCGGTAACTTGTCGTTAGGAGCACCTTGACCAAAACACAATTTATAACTTCACAAACAACTCTACAATTAGTAAAGAGGCAAGTAAAGGTCGGATCCCAAGGGATGGGAATTGAGATGAGATTTCTAATGCAACTAGTGGTGTCTTAGGGGTGTCACAATTGGGGTTGATGTAGAAAGTCACTAAACTAAATAGGAATGAAAGTAAACAAGCAAGATGAATAAAAAGGGTTATAAACAATTGATAAAAAGCACTAGGGTGTCATGGGGTCATAGGGAATTCATGGGAATTGATCATACAAACATATTTTCAAGTTATAAGCAAGCAATTATTGTTGTGATGGATTGAGTTGGTTTATATCTTACAATCCTAGGAAAGTTTGGGTCCCGGAGCCGAATTGATTAGATTGTACAACACCTACAAGTCGACTTAATCTTCCCTACTCAACAACATGCATGGTCTAATGAGACTCGAGTTGGTTTATGTCTTACAAGTCTCATTGAAAAGATAGGTGATGGTTAAAAAATGCAAGGATTCATAGGCTCACATTTCATTAAACATAACATGTGCATGAGTTGAGATCACAACAAGCAAGCAAATAAACTATGAAAGCATATTAATTTAAGCATGAATCATTCCCCATGTTGGTTTCCCTAAATTACCCATTAACCCTAGCTAAGAAAACTACTCACTCATTATCATGTTGAACATGCTAGCAAGGTTGTCAATCATACCAACAAAGTGAAACATGATGAATAAATGAAAGTAATTAACAATAATTAAAAAGGGATTAAGAGAATTATACCTACTAATGATTCCAATAATAAAGCAAAGAATAAAAGAAGTACTTGATGCTTGATTGAGAGGTTGTCAATCTCCCAATAATAACCCAAATAATCTTCAATTACCCAAAAATAAAGGATGAACAAAAGAGAGATTAAGGAAATAAAACTTGTATTAAAACATAATTAATTGTTGATTAAAGATTAAAGAGAGATTTGATTGATATTAACTACACTAAAGATTGCTAAGAAGAACATGCTCTTCTAATTAGACTAATGGGGTATTTATAGTGGGGATTAGGTGTGTGAATTAGGGTTAACTAAGGGCTTAAATGACGATTAAGTCCCTACTTAAGGAAACGCCGGTCTTTTTGGAAAGACTCCGGTCTCTAGGGAGACTCCGGTCTCTAGAAAAAGATGTGCATCCTTCCTTGAAGCTTGAAGAAGACGAAATGGGTCTGCCTGGGAATCCGGGCGTCTTGGGCACGTGACGGGCGGATTCGGTGGTCTCTGCCCGGGCATCTTGTGGAGAAGACGGGCGTCTTCTGGAGCTGCTGCCCGGGGGTCTTGGAGTGAAGACGCACGGATTGTGGTGGTGGAGGATGGGCGTCTTCAGGACAATCCGCACGGATTGCTGGGCAGTCTCGTTTCTTCTTCTTTTCTTCCTTTTTCTTCATAAGATCCTTGGGGATTTCCTCGGGGATGCAAGGATCTTTTCTCATCATTGCCCATCTACTATAGTATGTACAAAGGCCTTCTAATCTTGTCTCTCCTTGATGCTTGGTCATTAAATTCAATCAATTTAGTCTCGTTTTGCCATGAAAATGCAAGGTTTGCACTCCTTTCCTACCAAGGGATCAAAACTTCAAAGAATATGCAAAACAAAGAACTAAAGACAATAAATGACCCAAATATGCACTAAAAAGCATGGGAACAAGGCTAATTCGGGGATTAAATATGCTCTAATTATGGTCACATCAAATATCCCCAAACCGAACATTTGCTCGTCCCGAGTAAAGAGGTGACAAAGACTAGGACCATTATTTAAACTAACCTAATAACATAGCCGATATGAGACAATTAGCGGGTCTCATTCCGCCCCTTCAACTCACAACAAGACAACCATGAGGTAGGATGCCTTCTTGCAAGGCAAGGTGGGTCTTGCCAAAAATGGAGACACATCCAAACATTAAGCACACAAAATCAAATAATGGATGCATCTACAAAAGAATAGCCACTTTCCTCATCTAAGTGGTGGAAATTATCTACAAGGGAAGCAATTCAAGGGTACACACTCCATCATAGATGCAATTTCTTCAAACTACTAAGCCTAGAAGGATACCAATAAATCACCTCCAAGTTGTGTCAAGCTAGGGTACCTTTGTCCTCAATCTTTAAATGCTTTTGTCAAGAATAGACTCCCTATGGTGTTAGAAACACTGGAGGATCGCGGAATTCGCCCTCTTGCCTAGACAAGAAGAAGGGTCGTCCCCTCTCTACCATGCACAAAAATGGATACGATGGATAAAGGGATCAATAGATATTTGAGTTTCACTTTGGGAGTTTGCTTTGTTTTTGTTTTTCCCCCCAATTTCTTGTGGCATATAACATTTGAGAACACTTCCTTGCCATTTCTTTTTGATTTTTGGCATTTCAACACTTGACAACTTTCAACTTTTCTTTGCATTTCTTTTGAACATTTTCAAAGTCACCTCATATGTAGTGAGGGTGCCTTATATTTGAAGATTTAGGAGTTCTATTTTTGCTCCTCTTTTCATTTGATGTATTTTTTTTTTTTTTTTGCAAACTTTCTTTCACTTTTCATTTCATTGAACTCAAATTGATTTCTTTTTGTGCCCATTCCCTTTTGTTGACAAAAATGTGGTAGAACATGGATGATGGATGGATGGATGCATGGTTTCAAGGGTCACCTTAGAATAAACGGTAGCCAAGGAGTTATCACACCACAAGGTACACTTGACTAGGCCTTAATCCATGGGTCAAAGGATACTAGCATGACACATCCTAGGGTGTTTTACAAGTATTCTAACAAGCAAAGTCTTAAGAAGAAAAAGCATCTACTAGGGCCTATATACACTTGTCAAGCTTCCCAAGTAGACGGTTTCGCAAAATTTTTCTAACATGCAACTACATGCCATGATGCAACTAGCATATAAACATCCTAATGCAAATGATTCTACCAACTAATATGACATATACAATAAATGCAAGTCCTAAGTTCACATTGTTATACCGCATCAATCAAAATAAAGCCACATAGTCATTAACATAAAGAGGAAAAAAGGAGATTGGAAAGATCATACTATGCGGTCTTGAATATCCTCATGTCTCGGATGTGGCGTAGTCGATCAATGTGAACAAGGATAAAACAAACATAATATATACAACAAAATATACATAACTACACTAAAAAGGAAATGAACTTGTATTTGGTTTATCAAATTTTCAAATTTTTATGATTTTTTCGAAATTTTTCAATTTTTTTGGATTTTTGAATAAAAGTTAAGTTAGAATTCCCCATCCCCACACTAATATGAGCACTGTCCTCAATGGCCAAAATAATGGGAAATCATGCAAACATGATGCATGAATTCTACACTAAATGCAAGCTACACTAATCTACACTACATGATGCATAGGTTTTTGTTTATGACGGAGAGCGTAATTTAGATTACCTCCCGTTGCGTATGCATGTACTTCCCCAAACCGAGTTAGACATTATTTCTAATGTCCTAAAGTTGGGGGTAGTTCATGCACACAAGATGCAATGCATGAAACTAAATTTGTCATTTTGGATTTTCAAAAGTGGGAACAATGAAATAAGAACACCTCAATGGGGCAGAGGTGTTAGTCCTCTATGTTGCTAGGACTACTCCAATCATGATCAAGATTGAATAATATACAAGTTAACAAAACATAAACTTCTTCCAAGAAAATTGAAACTAAAGAGAGGAGATGAGGAAACTTCACTTAAACTTGAGATGGGTGCCTCACGCCCGCTCCATCTAAATATGGAATGATCCTCTAGAGATCACCGTCATCTCCCTCTAGATCACTATCCCATATCTATTTTGATGCATCACTTGTGTTCGGGTCCATGAACTCGTCCTCTTCACTTTCAAGCTCCACCGTGTCCCCTCCGCAAGAATTGTTGCTCCCTTCCTCTTGTCTCCCGTTTTCCCCTTCAGTTGCCCACTCCGAATTGGGGAAGAGTAAGTCCATTTGTGCCCAAGAGGGAAATGCTCCCTCTTCACTAACCTTTCCCCTATGAATCATATCGTGGTATTGAGGATAGAGTGCATAGTAATTGTCCACGGTAGCTTCATATTGTCGGTAGTGCAAATCTTGTAGAATTCTCGTGACAAAGTCATCACGGGGAAGGATAAAGGGGTTGGGATGGTTGTACGGTTGATAAGGAAATGGGTAGGGAGGCACTTTGATCTTCTCATCTTGAGATTATTGCTCTTGTTGTTGTTGTTGGGGATTTGGAGGTGGTGGTGCTTGTCTTGCTTGGGTTGGGTTTGGAGGGATGAGGTAGGATGAGATTGGTGATAAAGGTCCCCTTCTTGGGGAAATTCGTGGTAGGCCGGTCATTGGTAGATAAATCGGATCACTTCCTTTCGTTATCCACTTGATCCGCTTATCAACCCTCTCAAGGGTTATCCAATGATGATGAATAAGAAGAAGATCTTCATTTATCTTTGTGTTTCCCGAAAGAGGAGCATACTCATTATTCTCATTGAATCTCGGATTGAAATGCTTCGCAAGCCTAGTAATGAGCCCTCCATTTACAATGTGTTTCATCCCATCATCATCACCATTCCTAAACTTTGCCCATTTTTCGAGTAGCACAAGAGGCGCATTGAAGTGGTACACACTTCTTCCTTGAATATTGAGGTAAGATTCCATGAACACAAGGTCAAGTTGATTCACAATCGCCGGATCTCGGCGAGCAAGGAGGGTGTCGTAGAGGAACCGGTAAGTGAGTCTCAAAATCGGATTTTGAATATGAAAAGCGAGACACTCCTTGGTGTGTATGAAATCTCGACCGGTCATGGCCCTCCATAAAGGTTCAATACTATATTTCTTTGGCTTCGATGTCCGGGTAGGCGAAACATCAAGACCAAGCACATTTGCGAATTCCACAAGGGTCATCATCCTTGAAACATTTTCCAGCCTAAATTATATGCATATTGTTTTATTCAAGGTTGTAATCTTCAAAAAGCTCAAAAACTCAAGCACAAGGGATCGATAAGTTTGCTCATACATGTGGAAAAGGGTAGAGAGACCAAACACTTCAAAAAGAGCTTCCACTTGGTGATAAATCCCAAGTTTCCTCAAAGTATTATGACATAAAAACTTAGTGGGGAGAATGTTCTTACTAAGAAGCCGGTGGAAGACTAGTCTTTGCACATCGTTGATGAATTCGATATTTGAGAAATCATCAAGTCTTGTAAGATCCACCATTTCTTCATGTTCCCTTCTTAATGTGTTTAAATGGAAAGTGGAAGAGCTTCCCCTCACCCTCGGTCTCCTCCCATCCCTAAAAGAAGATCTCCTTGGTGCCATTCTTTGATTATTAAGCTGGGATTTTTGATTTGTTAAAGAATAAAGATGCTCCTTGTGGGTTGAGTGTTGCCTTTGAAACCCTAGGAATTTGGGGCTTTTTGATTTTGTGGGGTAAAAGAGTGATTGGGATATGCTTTGGAGTCATAAGGAGGTGGGTTTTTATAATACAAGTGGAAGGAAGGGTGATGTGTCACAAATTGTGTGGTGGGGTGTAATAAAATTAAGAAAAGTCGGGCCGAATTATCGCAGGAAGACGGGCGGATTCGAGCATAAGACGCTCGGATTCAGGCTTCTCGGGACGGGCGGATTTAAGGGAAGACGCCCGGATTCCGTCACAGTTAACTTTCCAAAAATTGACGCCACCAAGACGGGCGTCCCGACCCCAAGACGCTCGGATTCTCTGAAGACGAGACGGACGTCTTTTCCAAAAGACGGACGGATTCTGAGACAGTGAGATTTCTTGAAATGCACAGGCAAAAAGACGAACGTCTTTCTGCAAACACGGGCGGATTCTTCAGGGCGAGCGTCTTCCTTGCCGAGACACGCGGATTCTTCGACAGTCCCAAAATTTTCAATTTCACAGCTTAGAGGGACGGACGGATTCTTCCTAATACGCCCGGATTCCAGCAGGACGGGCGGTTTCCAATGAAGACACTCGGGTTCAGGCTGCGATTTTTCCTTTGTTTTCTTTTCCTCTCATAAATGCTTCCCCACACTTGAAGATTGGTTCCTTCCTTCATTCAAAATTTCGTTAGTGACCCTCCCTCACTTACTCTCATGGAAAGATTTTTTGTTTATGATTAAAGAAATGCAATAAAATTATAAATACAAGTTAGAGGGTTAGTATATTTACAAGTGGTGGTTTAGGGAGGACTCCACCAAACTCTCCCTTTTGATGGTTCTTTCAAGGATGAGAAGGCCCGAGGTAGGTGACCTCGACCTCTCCAATAAATTCTCCCTCATAGTACGGCTTCAACCTTTGACCATTGACTTTGAACTTGCTTCCATCTTCCGCCTTGATTTCAAAATCTCCATATTTTCCAACTTCGGTTATCACATAGGGACCCATCCATCTAGAGTTCAAATTTCCCGGAAAAAGTCGGTAGCGGGAATTGAATAGAAGGACTTTGTCCCCTTTGTGCAAGGCCTTTTGTCTAATCCTCTTGTCATGGAGCAATTTCGTCCTTTCTTTGTAAATCTTGGCGTTCTCATAGGACTGTAGTCGGAATTCCTCCAACTCTTGAATTTGAATCATCCTCTTTTGACCACTCAATTTGAGATCAAGATTAAGTGCTCGGATTGCCCAAAAAGCTTTGTACTCCAATTCGATTGGCAAATGACATGCTTTTCCATAGACAAGCTTGTAAGGGGAGGCTCCTATGGGAGTCTTATAGGCCGTCCTATAAGCCCAAAGAGCATCATCAAGCTTTGTGCTCCAATCTTTTCGGGTCTTGTTCACAACTTTCTCAAGGATTTGTTTGATCTCTCTATTTGAAACTTCAACTTGACCGCTTGTTTGAGGATGATATCCCAAGCCGGTTCTATGTTGAACACCATATTTGGTCAAAAGAGATGCAAGTTTCTTCTCATGAAAATGCGTTCCTCCATCACTTATGATTGCTCTAGGAACTCCAAATCTTGGGAAGATTATTTTCTTGAAGAGCTTGGTGACCGTTTTTGCATCATCATTTGGAGTGGCAATTGCCTCCACCCACTTTGAGACGTAGTCTATGGCCACAAGGATGTACTTATTCCCATTGGATGTCACAAACGGACCTTGGTAGTCGATCCCCCAAACATCGAAGATCTCCACCTCTAGAATGCCCCTTTGTGGAATTTCGTTCCTCCAAGAGATATTCCCCGTTATTTGACAAGCATCGCAATGAATGATGAATTCCCTTGTGTCCTGAAACATTGTAGGCCAATAGAAGCCCGATTGAAGAATTTTTGCAATGGTCCTTCTTGCTCCGTGGTGCCCACCGTAGGGTGATGAGTGACACCCTTCCAAGATTCCTTGGACTTCCCATTGAGGGATGCATCTCCGGTAGAGCCCATCACTACAGTCCTTGTAGAGGTTTGGGTCATCCCAAAAGTACCTCTTTACTTCGAATAGGAACCTTTTTCTTTGGTTGTGGTTCAAATTGGGAGGGAGTACTTTTCCAACAATGTAGTTAGCATAATCGGCAAACCATGGGGTGATGTGCCTTTCAAGTTGTGTTTGAATGGCCATCAAAATATCGTCGGGAAATGAGTCATTGATCGGGGTTTTTCCATGTTCATCGTGAAACCGGATCCTTGACAAGTGATCTGCCACTACATTTTCGGCTCCTTTCTTGTCTCTTATTTCCAAGTCAAATTCTTGAAGAAGTAGAATCCATCTCAACAACCTTGGTTTTGCCTCCTTCTTTATAAAGAGATGTCGGAGAGCACGGTGATCCGAAAAGACAATCATCTTGGATCCAAGTAAGTAGGAACGGAATTTGTCCAAGGCATAGACAATGGCAAGAAGCTCCTTCTCGGTGGTATCATAATTCACTTGGGAGGGATCAAGAGTCTTGCTTATATAATAGATGGCATGAAGAGCTCTTCCTACCCGTTGGCCAAGAACCGCTCCAACGGCGTAGTTACTAGCATCACACATAATCTCGAACGGTAGTTCCCAATTGGGAGGTTGAATGATCGGTGCCGAAATTAGTGCTTCCTTGATTCTATTAAAGGCTTCAACACACTCATCAGTGAAATGGAATTGGGCATCTTTAAGCAAGAGTTGGGTGAGGGGTTTCGCTATTTTTGAAAAATCCTTTATGAAACGGCGATAGAAACCCGCGTGACCGAGAAAACTTCTCACCCCTCTAACATTCACGGGAGTTGGGAGTTTCTCTATCACCTCAACTTTAGCTTTATCGGCCTCGATGCCCTTTTCCGAAATTAAATGACCCAAAACAATTCCTTCATTGACCATGAAGTGACACTTTTCCCAATTTAAAACAAGACTAACATCTTCACATTTTTGCAATACAAGAGAAAGATTATGCAAACATGAGTCAAAGTCCTTTCCATAAACACTAAAATCATCCATAAAAACTTCCATTATGGTCTCTAGGTAGTCGGAGAAAACACTCATCATACATCTTTGGAAAGTGGCGGGGGCATTACATAAACCAAAAGGCATCCTCCTATATGCAAAATTACCATAAGGGCGTGTGAAGGTGGTCTTATGTTGGTCATCCGGGTGTGTATAGGGATTTGGAAAAATCCCGAATACCCGTCAAGGTAACAAAAGAATTTGTTGGAGGCTAACCTCTCAAGCATTTGGTCAATGAATGGTAGGGGGAAATGATCCTTTTTTGTTGCGGAATTCAATTTTCGATAGTCAATACACATACGCCAACTGGTGATCTTCCTTGTGGGTATTAGTTCATTCTTTTCATTTGTCACTACCGTGGTACCTCCTTTCTTAGGTACCACTTGAACGGGGCTAACCCACAAAGAATCCGATATGGGATATATGATTCCCGCATCAAGTAATTTCATAACCTCTCCTTTGACAACTTCTTGCATGTGGGGGTTCAATCTTCTTTGAGGTTGAATGGTAGGTCTATGGTCTTCCTCTAGATGAATTCTATGCATGCAAAAGTTGGGACTTATTCCCTTAAGGTCATCTAGACTATAACCTATAGCCTTGTCATGTTGTTTCAACACATCAAGCAATTTTCTCAATTGGTTCTCATCAAGTCTATCATTAACAATCACGGGTTTGGTCTTTGATTCATCAAGGTAAGCATATTTCAAATTTGGGGGAAGGGGTTTTAAAGTAGGAGTTTGTACCTCACTTTCCTCCTTTGGAGTTGTTATGAATATAGATCTAGATTTCCAACAAGCGGTATCAGAGCCTTGGTTGTTTGCATGCAAATCGGTTAAAAGTTTTTCCGAGTTATACGATTAACATATAAAACTTGTTAAATTTGTGTTATTATGATATATCACGAAAATTATTATGCATGTTAAAGTTTCTGGTCCTAAAATATTTTTAGGATATTTTGGTTAATTTATGGATTTTTATTGTTCATATTATATAATAATGGCATTAAAAATATGATTTTATGAATAAAATGTCATTTTCGGACTAAAATTAGCTAAACTTCGATTTTTTCAGTGATTTTTGGATATGTTATCACATATATTATTTTGAGATGACCTGTAAATTTTCATAATTTTTGGAGTTCTTATGCTTGAAAAATGGATTTTTCATGTTTAAAATCGGATTTAGATGAAAAATAGGTTAATATGAGATAAATTTCGAATCTGGTCATAGAACTTAAGTATGTTGTCACATACAATTTTACAAGATGTGTGTAAAATAATAGGCTATATTGAAGTCTTTATGCATGATTTATGATTTTTTGAAGAAAAATAGCATAAATAATGACTTAATTAGTGAAAAATTGCTAAAACATACTCCATGACTAAGGCAAAACGTCATATGTTGCACTTTATTACCTATTTCAGATCTAAAATTGAAAAGTTGATAAATATATTTTTTCACATGTTTTATGATTATATTTGTTAAAACCGATAAACCGCAACATTGTTTTTCCGGAAAAATTTTAAAATTTTTAAACCTACGTTTTTGAACATTATGAGTGTCATGGTATTTTTCCAGAATGTTCATGAGTTTAAATTTCAAATTTTTGAATTTATTTGAATTTTTGTGATTTATTTGAAGTTTATAGCATTTTTATTGTAATTTTAAGTCCATTAATGAAAATTTTTAGAAATATGAGTTAATTATTGTCAGATAGTTACTGAAGACTAATTTTGAGTCCTAAGAGGTTAGGGTAATTAACTTGTGCATAAATATGAATTTATGTAATTTTTGTGATTATAAAACATTGAATCACGCAAATCCGTAAAAACCGTGTAATATACGATATTGGCTCCTTAAAGGCGATTTAGCATAAAATTGGGCATGTTCATACATATTATAATGCTGCATTTTATTTATGATTGTCATAATTTTATTTTATGTAATTTTACTTTGTATGGCCTTAGTTTTTAAATTGGTATTACCCGAAATGTATGGGAATATCGATTCGGTTGTAATTTATTGTGATCTCGTATCACCGTTTTGTAATTAATAGATTTATTTTATTTTAATTACAAATGTATAATAGGAAATTATGTAATTTGTTATGTAATTTATTTATTCCGGAGTCCCTTGAAGACGGTGTCATTCAAGAAGGCGATACATAAAGACGGTGTTACCTCGAGATGCATGCCTCAACCGAAGTTCAAGCGACCAATAGAGTTGGTTTCCGAATATGTAATAGTTAAATAGTTTTTCTATTTTAGGAAGGCCATACTAGGATTTATTTTATGTTTTGCATTTTATTATATGTCGCATGCATCGCTAAATCGCCATAACTAAAACATGCATCATCTTTTAATCGAGTATATCGACCGTGTCAATTAGAATTATCGTAGTTCACCGCTTTAGTTCAATTAAAACGTGATAGATAATAAATTGACATGACCTCTCGCAAAAACAATCAATTGAGACATAGCCTTACCAAATAGTAGAAACCATGAAAACCTATTTCGCGAGGGAGTGCACTCGGCCATCCCGGGGTACAAACCTTGTTACGTAGGGGAAGTGGGTGATAAATGTTTATCCACCGAATTCGTGTTGATGAGGGTTTCATCGGCCATCCCGTGCCCAAATTAATGTGAATTTGGACCATGGACACATTTATTCGAAATTTGGATTGACCTCAACGGAAGTATTCGTGACCATAGTCGCATGTGTGCCGGGCTATAGATAAACATTAGAGTAATTTTATCGACCAAGAGTTCTAAAAGTAGAATCGATTAAGCTTTAATCCACCGAGTTATATTGATAAGGGTTTCATCGGCTATCCTGTGCCTAAGTTGATATGAATTTGGGTCTTGGAATCATTTATCTAAGTTGGGTAGAGGTCACTAGATGAATGCAATAAAACTTGTTTAAATTAAAATTTTACGAGTATTATTATTAAAACGACATATGTTTTATTCCTTCTATCTTTTGTTTTGTAGACCGATCTTATTTCTCATAACAAATGGCAAATCCAAACACCAACGCCACGCCTCTCTCTAATACTTCATGGCTCCGATCCTTCATGGATCGATGTAAACTTGAAAAGAATGGGTCAAATTTCTCCGATTGGGATGCCCAACTCAAACTAGCCGCCCAAGGTGACGACAAGCTTCGTTACCTTACCGAGGCCTCTCCACCCGAACCTAACACTAGGTCGACCGCCGCCACTAGGGAAGCATATGAGTCTTACCATAAGGAGTCCGCCGCAATGAAAAATGTGTTGATCTTTGCGATGGAGGCGCATCTCCAAAGGAGAGCCTTTAAGATGGCCACCGCTAATGAGATTTACTCCAAGCTTGTGACAATGTTTTTACAAACTCCGCGGATCGTCCAATATGAGGCGGCCGCGGCATTCTTTGATCTCGACTTCAAAGAGGGCCAAAAGGTTAGCCCTCATGTGCTCAAATTAATGGAGCTAGTCGAGACCTTGAAAATTCAAAAGGTTGAAATCCCCAAAGAACTCATTGTAGATAGGATTCTACACTCCTTATCCAAAGTCAAGGCATATGTTCAATTCCAGGTGAATTTTAACATGCAAGACAAGGATGTGTCTCTTGAAGAATTGCACAAGTTACTTGTGCAAGCCGAAAGGGATATGGGGTTAAATGTGAACCCACCTAAGGATGTGCTTAACATTAGCACCAAAAGCAAGGGGAAGTTCAAGAAGAATGGGAGGAAGGGTAAGAAACAAGCTCCCACTTTCACCAAAGCTAAGACTTATGAAGCTAGCACTTCAAAAATCAAGAAGGGTCCTCTTGATAAATGACATTATTGTAATGGTGTTGGACATTGGAAAAGAAATTGTTCCAAATACCTTGGTGATATTAAGGCTGGAAAGATTACTCCAGTAGGTAAATGACTATCCTTTCTTTTATGTTTCTATTTCAACTATGGTATTGTGATACAAAGTTGTGATAATGTATCCCCTTTTTATTGTAAATAGGGCCTCCACTAAGCAAGGACAAAGGAAAAGAAAAGCAAGCTTAAAAAACCATCGAGAAGCTAGGAATAGCTTCCATGAAGCTTTGCTTTTTATTGTCTTATTTTAATTATGTTTCGGATTTTAGAACCTTTTAATTTCCGTGTTCGACATGGAAATGTATTTTGGATAATTGGTTGTATTTTGGATAATGGTGGCTTGGTTTGCAACTCAAGTCACCCGTTTAATCGTTTTATCCTTGTTCTAAAATTCGTCTTTACATGCTTGCTCATAGAAACATATGATTATTCACTTAAAGTGATCTAATAGACAATTATAATGATGGGATTCATTATATGTCCACATGCTTAAGGCTTGTGTATGATCATTTACAAAGTGTCATTGAGTTTATGAACTCTCTTAAAGGAATGGCAATCACCAAGTACACTTACAAAATCTAAAACTATTAGTCAAACCTATGAGATAGTCCTCCTTATACTTCAAATCATTATTTGTGTCCCATAAGCTATCTTTGAATCTCTAGTGTATTTATTCTAAAGATAGAGTGGGAGAAAATGAAGACACAACACCAAGATAAATTTGTGTACTTGTGTATACGAGATCTACGCAAGGAAGAATGATTTTAATGAAGGTATATCTATTTATATAGTATACCCAAGAGATGAGATCTATGGTCTCGAATAAAACTACATGACAAAAGAGACCAAGTGAAGTAATCAAAAGAATATTTTCTCAAGATAACTACACGAGGAGACCAAAAGAAAGTTTTGGAAGAAAAATGACTAATGTAAAGTCTTAACGAGAGTTTTGACTAGTTTATGATAAACTTTGACCAATAGTTTCAACCTTGATATTTACTTAAGAGCCTAAAATTAATCAAAGTAACATCCTAGAAAATAAACGAGATTTATGACTAGAGGTTACAAGAGTTGATATACTGATATCCTCAATAGCTAAGTTAAGTATTAACCACGCAAATATCGTTACTTAACCTCATTATGAAAATGAAATGGTTAAACCTCCTTCCAAAAGGGTATTTCGATGGACGTGTTTTAGATATTATTTATAATAATGACATTGCTACGCATCATTATGATATGAATGAGTTAGAGATTAAAATCTCTTTCCATAAGGTTAAGATGAGACCACTTCAAAATGGGTATTTTGAAAGGATATGTTGGGAACATATATGGTTTTATCTCAATGACTTAGCAAAGCAATAAATTTCGATTCTTGAAATATCTCAATTGAGTAGTCAATTGGGGATCATGTGGAATTGAGTGGGAGTTGGAAATTATCATGTGAAGACATGGGATTTAGTGGGAGCAATCATCTTGTAAAAGTTTATAACTCATCACTCATTGAAGAATGACGAGCTAATACCTTCCTTCACAAAGGAGTATTTGAGTTTTCAATTCTGGATGAAAATGGACTATGATGAATCCAATCACATCATGAGATGTTGGATAAGTATTGAGACATGCACATCGAATCAACGAGAAACGTAGGTTGTTCATGTAAATGAAAACGGAATTGCCATTAGCAGTCATGGTCGTTCCTTGAACCTAAGAATGGTTGATCTCATGATTATTAGTTACTAATTTTTCCGCCATTAAAATAATCATGCACATGTTCAAAATGAATCATATGCATAAGAACATGATGATTCATTGGTAAGCCATAGAAGAAACGTCATGAATTCTCGAGGAGAATCCGATGAGCGTTTTTAGTGTTGGACGAAAGACTCTGTTATGTGTCAAGAGGTTGCACATATTAAAGGAATCCAAACACGCGTAAGGATTTATGAAAATCCTAAACTTTTCAAGCTAAAAGGAGAAATAAGAAGTTTGGAAAGATACTTAGTTGAATAAGAAGTTACTCAAAACTAATCTTTCCTAAAATGCTAGGACTTGTGAGAAGTGTTAGGCTAATCATCTTGACAAATTGTTGCAAGACTCTACAAAACATATGCCTAGTGCATTGTGTGTGGGTGGAGTACTTGATCAATGCAAGTCATATCATTCACCACAAATTCGTTTGTTATGTGATAATCGACAAAGAAGTTCTTTCAAGTAAAGGAGCCGAAACCAAGGTTGTGAACCTAGATTTGTACTTGGTAAGGTTCATGCTATGATAGATAACATGAACGTAAAGGAAAATGCGATAAAAATAAGTTTCAACACATGGACACTTGATATGTTAAACTTCTATTGCAATTAACAAGTGTTTACACACTTACGATATGCATCACAAGGTTGTAATATAGTATTGACCACCCGAGTGTGATGTCGACATTTGTCGTTTGAGTTGTTATTAACTCACCTTATACTTTGTTGTATCCAAACGGGTTGTAGAGACAATTGAACCCCGTTAAAGTGAACACGGATTAGCATTGTATTCGCCCATAGTTGCTTACATGAGGTGACGTCTCGAAGTGACTAGAATGTGATGCGATTGATGGCAAGTTCAAGTGCCATGGAGTCATATGAGAATGACTAGTCGATCACATAGGCAGACTGTTAGGAACACCTTGTCGGGCCTTATGACCGCCTATAGAGTTCTGGCAAATTTATATAGCCTGGTCGTGGCGAGAGCTACTATAGTATTCAAATGAGTCAATTCTTTTGACTAAAGACTATTCGCCTAAGATGGCACAGTTTCAGATTAACTTTGATTTGTGTTACCACGACCTTCGTAAATGGGGTTAAATGGGCACATTTTGGGTTATGATGGTTGTGGCTAGTCGAAGGGAATGAGTGCGATAGGAATTGTCCACCCCTAGTCAGGGTTATAACAATATCTCAGGGCCACTCGAGGAGTAATGAACTGGAAATGCGTGGCCACGCTCGGAATGAATCCATGGTGGATAAATCCGGTCAATCAGTTATTCTCCAGATCGAGGAAACCACTCTCGATATGATCACTTGCAAGTACGACCTGAAAGACACCTTGCATTGAGTGGGAGATAGTAATAGGACAAGAGAATTGGTGACGCACACTTGTCGAGGACAAGTGGGAGATTGTTGGAATATGTGTCCTCGGACAATAATGCGATCACAAATGTTGATCATGATGATCACATGTTTAAGTCTCATTATAAAGAATACAATTGGGAAGTAATATTTCTTGTCAATTTGTCCACACATATTGGTAATGATTGGCTGACTAGAGTTTGACATTACTGTCGTGAGACGGTGGTGATCAGTTGATCCCCTTAGGTCATACCTAAAGGATAACACACTTAATTGATCATTTAATTGATCGTATGACAATACGGGTCAATTAAATTACTTAAAATTGACGGACGATTTTGGAAGTAATATTTACGTGTCTTATTGAAATTGATTAAATAAGATACGGTCTAAGTAATTGAATTGTTTTATTACTTAGATTAAATTATTGTTTAAGGAAACAATTGCTTTTGAATGAATTAATTATTATAAATACAAGATGTTGTGATTTATAAATTGGTAAAATATTTTGGTACAAGTAATTATGAATTACTAAGTCGATTTTTGTATATGACGTATTTTTGTTAATACGTTGATTTTTAATATGTTAAAAATACATAACAATTTTATGTGACATATGACAAATTGACAATTTGACAAAGATAAAATGGAGTCCATTTTATCCATGTTAGCCGAAAATAATGGGAGGATTAAGGAAATATTATGTTTATTGTGTGAGTGGTAAGCATAATGATTTCCCTAATTTTCTAGCCATGCAACCTAGTGATTATTATGAAGAACAACTAGTGCATGCATTGGTCCCTTCTCTTCCCCCCTTTACCCGGTTTTTGATGGAGCAAAGCCAAGAGTTTTGCTCTATTATTTACCTTATATTCACTATAATGTTAACTAGTAAAAAAATTCATTCTATCATCCATCTAAAATAAGAACTTTTAGAAAGATAAAAACCTTCCTCTTCCTTCTCTCTTAACCTGTTTTAAGAGACCAAAATCAAATATTTTTGGGTCAATTTTTATACAAAATTAATATTGTTCTAGTAATAATAGTATTAGTTTTATTAAGTTGTTGTCTTGGGTATAATACTTTTGGGAGGGATTCTCTTCTTGAATCCTAGTTCATCCATTAAGGAGAGCACAAGAACAAGAGAGTAGGAGAACTCTCTTGTGCCCATATAAACCAAAATTCTCAATGTAAGAATAAAAATTTCTTCCTTATTATTTTTATTGTTTGCATGCATAAAATCACCATTTAATTTTATGACAAAATTAACAAAAAACATATATGAATATGTTATGAATATAGATCTAGATTTCCAACAGGAGTTTCATTGAGAATTTGCTCCATCTCCATTAGACATTCCATTTTCATGGCATATTCAACTTGTTCTTCATTCTCATCAACCTCATCACATTCGAATTCCATAATGGATTCCTCTTTCTCTTGAGCTTGTAAGATGTCTTCTAGGATGGATTGCTCATCTTCTATAGGTTGACATGCTTCCACAAGGATGTTATGCACTAATTCGGATTGTGCATGAGTAAGTTCTTTGTTAGCTAGAGCGGCCTCAAAAATATCTACCTCCAATTCCCAATACATATTTTTAGCCTCACTTGCTTCCAAGGTCTCCAATGCTTGCATGGGATCTTTGAAGAAAGATATACTTAAGTGGTCCTCTGCAAAACAATCTATAAGGTCCATCTTGCAAAATATCGAGCAACTTGAAAATAACTAGAACAAACCTTGAGGAGTTTTACTTCCCCAAGGCAAAGAAAGACACAACTAATAACAATGTAAGAAAATCTAAATCAAGTTAACACCGTCCCCGGCAACGGCGCCATTTTTGGTCGGACTATGTCTTTTCGGTAACTTGTCGTTAGGAGCACCTAGACCAAAACACAATTTATAACTTCACAAACAACTCTACAATTAGTAAAGAGGCAAGTAAAGGTCGGATCCCAAGGGACGGGAATTGAGATGAGATTTCTATTGCAACTAGTGGTGTCTTAGGGATGTCACAATTGGGGTTGATGTAGAAGGTCACTAAACTAAATAGCAATGAAAGTAAACAAGCAAGATGAATAAAAAGGGTTGTAAACAATTGATAAAAAGCACTAGGGTGTCATGGGGTCATAGGGGATTCATGGGAATTGATCATACAAACATATTCTCAAGTTATAAGCAAGCAATTATTGTTGTGATGGATTGAGTTGGTTTATATCTTACAATCCTAGGAAAGTTTGAGTCCCGGAGCCGAATCGATTAGATTGTACATAACCTTCAAGTCGACTTAATCTTCCCTACTCAACAACATGCATGGTCTAATGAGACTCGAGTTGGTTTATGTCTTACAAGTCTCATTGAAAAGATAGGTGATGGGTAAAAAAATGCAAGGATTCATAGGCTCACATTTCATCAAACATAACATGTGCATGAGTTGAGATCACAACAAGCAAGCAAATAAACTATGAAAGCATAATAATTTAAGCATGAATCATTCCCCATGTTGGTTTCCCCTAATTACCCATTAACCCTAGCTAAGGAAACTACTCACTCATTATCATGTTGAACATGCTATCAAGGTTGTCAATAATACCAACAAAGTGAAACATGAAGAATAAATGAAAGTAATTAACAATAATTAAAAAGGGATTAAGAGAATTATACCTACTAATGATTCCAATAATAAAGCAAAGAATAAAAGTAGTACTTGATGCTTGATTGAGAGGTTGTCAATCTCCCAATAATAACCCAAATAATCTTCAATTACCCCAGAATAAAGGATGAACAAGAGAGAGATTAAGGAAATAAAACTTGTATTAAAACTTAATTAATTGTTGATTACAAGATTAAAGAGAGATTTGATTGATATTAACTACACTAAAGATTGCTAAGAAGAACATGCTCTTCTAATTAGACTAATGGGGTATTTATAGTGGGGATTAGGTGTGTGAATTAGGGTTAACTAAGGGCTTAAATGACGATTAAGTCCCTACTTAAGGAAACGCCAGTCTTTTTGGAAAGACTCCGGTCTCTACGGAGACTCCGGTCTCTAGAAAAAGATGTGCATCCTTCCTTGAAGCTTGAAGAAGACGAAATGGGTCTGCCTGGGAATCCGGGCGTCTTGGGTACGGGATGGGCGGATTCGGTGGTCTCTGCCCGGGCGTCTTCTGGAGCTGCTGCCCGGGCGTCTTGGAGTGAAGACACACGGATTGTGGTGGTGGAGGACGGGCGTCTTCAGGACAATCCGCACGGATTGCTGGGCAGTCTCGTTTCTTCTTCTTCTTTTCTTCCTTTTTCTTCATAAGATCCTTGGGGATTTCCTCGGGGGTGCAAGGATCTTTTCTCATCATTGCCCATCTACTATAGTATGTACAAAGGCCTTCTAATCTTGTCTCTCCTTGATGTTTGGTCATTGAATTCAATTAATTTAGTCTCGTTTTGTCATAAAAATGCAAGGTTTGCACTCCTTTCCTACCAAGGGATCAAAACTTCAAAGAATATGCAAAACAAAGAACTAAAGACAATAAATGACCCAAATATGCACTAAAAAGCATGGGAACAAGGCTAATTCGGGGATTAAATATGCTCTAATTATGGTCACATCAACTATATGTGTTTATGAGATTTAATTTTAACAAATTAATATAAAGAGTTTTAATTATGTGATTAATTAATTTTTTTTGGTGCGAAATTATGTGATTAATTAATGAGTCTTAAGTTTTCATTATCTTGAACTTCTATTTATGAATGAGGAGAGGAAAGCCAAAGAATTACTTCTATCATTTAAGAAAGAGGAATTAAGTATTAAATTGGTAGATTGAAATAATTATTAATTATTAATAGCAATAAAAATGAGAGGAAACTAAAAAGTTTATTTACATTTACATTCTTTTGAACTACTTAAATTTTATTTTTATTTTCTTTAACTATATGCATGTAACACATGACAATTCAAGATGACTTTTTATAGGAGACATGACTTAGTGAAATGCTGAGTTTTACCTTTTTATAATATATTATATAAATTTACCTTGTTGTATTAAATTTGTCATTTTATGTACCTTTAAATTTGATTGTATATATCTATTTATAAATTAGTGAATTAAATCAATGCTATGTAATTATAAGTTGATAATCCATGTCATATTTAAATTTTTCATGTCACATTAAAACTTGCCATGTCACATTTAAATTTCTCATTTTCAGTAGCCTTTTAATTAGATTGTATAGATGGGGTATAAATGAGTGGGTGACATTTTGGTTGAGCTGCTGACATGGAGTATTTAATGTGTGCGTGACATTTTCTAATCCAATGTGACATTGTCTACGTGGCTTTAAATTGCCATTTTAGAGTAGTCTTTTAATAAGATTTTATAGATCTACATAGTTTAGTTTTTAAACGTGGACTCCTTTTATTTCTATTCATCCACTCTATTTGTACAGAATTTTAACAATCTATAATTATACAATCAACTGACAAATCCATAAACAAAATATTAATTAATTAAGATATTACAAAAGTGATGTGAATCAAGTTGCCCTATTTACATAAAACTCCAAAATTCAATTTAAATCCCATTGACTATCACCAAAAATGTCATCTTCATTAAAGAAAAACCTGCTAAAATATTAGATCTGGGAAATTAATATTCAGGGAATTATTAAACCTAAAAAATACACCAAGAAATAGGAAAACTCAATACTTAAAAGGGTTATTTCATGTGAATAATCCATCTTATACCCCTTCTTCTCATATTAATACATCCTAATGTTTAATTGAGAAAAATCTCATCTTTGACCTTATTTAACATATATTAAACTGAGGCCATAGTTGACCTGTTACTAAGGGTTTTCCAACTGGTCATTTTTTATTTATTTATTTATTTATTTATGGTTTATCCATTAGTACTGTATCATCAGCCATCGTCGCGCCCCTCCACCAATCAGAGTAAATTCCTCGTTGAAGGGTGTGTAGCTAAATTCCCAGTTCATTACTGAACAATGAAGAATACCAAACAAGAACAAGCAAACACGACATTCATCATTCTCCTTCAGCGACCTCTCACACCACCGCCACCGCCTCTACTATCTCTTCTTTAGCCACCATAATTATAGATCTGCTCGTGGGTCATTCATTGGTGGCTGGCTGGTGGTGCATGCGATTGATGGAAATGTCGATTCTTATACATATTTAACATACTCATATATGTCTAAAATTTGTCATAAAATTAAAACGGATTTTATGCATGCAAACATTAATATAAATAGAGGAGAAATCATATCCTTACATTGTAGATTTCGGATTTAAAGGGCACAAAAGAGATCACCTTTCTCTCTTGTTCTTGAGCTTATCCTTATGGAAGAACAAAGATCTAAGTGTAAGATCTCTCCCTAAGCTTTATACCCAAGGCTTTCTCTTAATCTAATTAATATTATTAGATCTAGAATAATATTAATCTTATAAAAATTGAACCAAAATAGTTGGTATTTAATCTCCTAAAACCGGGTAGAGGAGAAGAGTTTTGGAGTAAATAATCTCTCTAACTTATCATAAAATTAGAGAGGAAATTATCTTTCTAACACTAGAAAAATATGTGAATGAAAATGAATAATTATCATGCATGAAAAAGAAACTCTTCTCTCTTTCTATTAGGGTGGCCGAAAAAGAGGGGCATTGGGTAGTATGCCCAATGCCTTTTGTTTGTGCTCTTCACAAGAGACTAGGCATGCAAGCCTACTCACAAGTGTTATGATTGTGTTTCTATTTAAAATAAACAACACAATATAAACCATGTACACACACCCACATTTTTTGGTTTTGGCATAAAATGGAGAATCCATTTTATTTTGTCATTTGTCAAATTTGTCACATGTAACATGTTACATGTCACATATATTTGTTATGTAATTTTTAACACATTAAAAATTCAACGTATTAATAAAAATACGTCACATACAAAAAACGACTTAGTAATATCATAATTACTTGTACCAAAATATTTTACCAATTATAAATTACAACTGATTGTATTTATAACAATTCATTCAATTTAATTGTTACATTAAACAATTATTTCATCCGAGTAATTATACAATTTAATTACTCAGACCGTATCTCATTTAATCACATTTCAATTTGATACGTAAATTTTACTTCCAAAATCGTCCGTCAATTTTCAAGTAATTTAATTAACTCGCAACGTTATACGATTAATTAAATAATCAATTAAGAGTATTGCCCTTTAGGTATGACCTGACCTAGGGGTCAATCGATCACCACCGTCACACACGACATAATGAATGTCAAACTCTAGTCACCAATCATTACCGATATATGTTGACCAGTTGATAACAATAATTTACTTCCCAATTGTATTCTTTAAAATGAGATTTAATAATGATTTTAAATCATATGATCGCACTATTGTTGAGGACACATTTCCCAACAATCTCCCACTTGTCCTCGACAAGTGTGCGTCACCAATTCTCTTGCCCTATTACTATCTCCCACTCAATGCAAGGTGTCTTTCGGTCGTTTTGCAAGTGATCATATCGAGAGTGGTTTCCTCGATCTGGAGAATAACCGATTGACCGGATTTATCCACTCGATACCTTCCGAGCGTGGCCACGCATTTCGATTCATTACTCCTCGAGTGGCCCTGAGATATTGTTATAACCTGACAAGGGGATGGACAATTCCTATCGCACTCATTCCCTTCGACTAGCCACACCATCATAACCCAAAATATGCCCATTTGACCCCATTTACGAAGGTCGTAGTAACACAAATCAAAGTTAATCTAAAATTGTGCCATCTTAGGTGAATAGTCTTTAGTCAAAAGAATCGACTCATTAGAATACTATAGCAGCTCTCGCCACGACCGGCTATATAAATTTGCCAGAACTCTATAAGCGGTCATTAGGCCCGACAAGGTGTTCCTAACATCTCCTATGATCGACTAGTCATCTCACATGACCGTATGGCACTTGAACTTGCCATCAATCGCATCACACTCTAGTCACTTCGAGACGTCACCTCATACAAGTGACTATGGGCGAATACAATGTTAATCCGTGTTCACTTTAACGGGGTTCAATTGTCACTACAACCCGTTTGGATGTAACAAAGTATAATAAAAGAGTTTTAAAGTAAAACTCGAACGACAAATGCGATTATCACATATGAATAGTCAATGCCTGATTACTATTTCATATTCTATAATCTAATTTGATCTTCTACGTAGTTGTTCATTTCAATTCAATTGAAATGACATGACTCATCATGTTTAGCCTTTGAGAAGGCTTTGGTTAGTAGGTTTTATCAACTTCTTGTACCTTACTCAACCTCACTACATACTCGTTTTCCTTTGTAATGTATACATTTGCATTACAAAACTTTCTGAGTACGTGTCGAGATCCAATCAAGACATAGGCCCTCTTAGCCTAAGAATAGCTCCCACTGATTTCACAAGATCCTCTTGCACATCTCATGATTGCAAGTGTACTCAATTTCCGTTATAAATATCTCTCATTGTTCTTTATTGCCTAGAACGATTCTAGAAAATCTACTTCTTAATTATCATAACCACAATGGTATCTTAACCATCATAACCACAATGGTATCTTAACCATCCTAATGTGTTTTGATTATGGTTTTGTCGGAAACCATGTGCAACCTCAATTGTCAATTGTCACTTGTGTAACACCCTTACACAAAATTGCATCATAAACACTTTGCGTTATAGCCTTAATGCTTCTGCAAGCACTTAAGGACAATCTTTATGGCGTACTTGGCAAAGATTACTTAAATTCGATTTTGAAAACAATTCATCATACTCAAAGTATATGAAGTGTTTACACATCATTATTCATTTAATTGATCCGGCAGCGGAAGCAAATGGAATCAATCAAATATGTTCAATTTAATTGAACTAGTCATGAATCTTATCAACATAAGACTTCTTTTTTGATATCATGTGGATTTATCTTCATAAATCCGGATATTCAAGATGTATTATAATACTCCAAAAGTCTTAAATCATTCTCAATGGTCAATATGTCATCCACATATCGGACTAATTAAAATTTCCGTAACTCCCACTAAACTTCATGTATAAACACAACTTCTCGACTTATCGAGAAATGTTTTATCACATGATCAAAATGTTGATTCTAACTCATTATTGTCCTACTTAAGACCCTCTCTTAAGTTTCACACTATCTTAGGATTGCAAGAATCTACTAAACTCAAGACATGTATTGAATACATTCCTTCTAATTGAAGAAGTGGGTTTTAGATTCACTCGCTATGTATTTCATAATAATGAAACACAATCCCTAAGAAAATCCAAATAGACTTAAGCATTTCAATTGGTGCAAAAACCCTTTGCAACTAATCAAACCTTGAAATCTCTCTTTATTAGTGCAAAACCCTTTGCAACTAATCAAGCCTTTTATTTCGGATTTTCATGGCTCTAAGCCTTATATTGAGTTGTGACTTAATCACTCTTATGTAAGTCATATGTTCATTACTTTCTAGAAGTAATCAACTTGAATCAAACGATTTCTTTTGTAAGTTGTAAGCTCTTTACTTTCTTAAAAGTAGCATGAATCCATCATTTTCAACAATTTGACGAATTTAACCTCCTAGGTTTTAAAGGAACAACATCTTACACAAAACGTCTCATGTAGCCAAGAAAGACCAGTTTCTTGTGACATAACATTCTTTGTGGCTCTTGAATAAATTCTCCCACTCTGTCTTCTAGAAATAAACTTGTATTTTAGAAAGACAGCTTCACGAGCCGCAAACCCGTCGTACTCGTGATAATGCAAGGGAAAAATGAGCATTTGTTTCTTGTGAAAACTTACAAATATGGTACCCTTACCATTTCATATCTCATATGATTCGATTTAGTGGAAAAATAATTTAGACAAAAATGATAAAATCCCCAAAAGGATCAAGTAACTCAAAGTAACTTGATTGAAGTCCAAACCATATCGAATAGGGTTTGATTTCTTATCTAATCACACATTATTCCATAATGCGTGCTAAGAGAGATTAACTTGTGATACTATATCACATTTCCTTTGGCTTATATCAAAGTCTTTACTTTGATCATCCCATCACGACTAAATCGTGATTCCTTGAACTCTTGAACTTCTTCAAAGATTTCTCTATTTACCTTATTAAGTGAACATATTAGCATGAACTTAAATCGTTGGTAAAAGAAAATGATCAACCTATTTTGGATCGATGATTTACAAACTCGATCTCCTTTTCAACCAAAAGGCACGAGACATCTTGCTTTGAATACAAGATACGTATACACCATTAACAATCTAATGGTTTCAAGAGTACTCGATAACTCTTTGCGTTCATCATTCCAAAATTTAAGGTTTAATATTGGGTTACCAATTTGAATCTTACATCATCTACATGATATATCATTCTAGTTTGGTTTAGAATATAATCACCTTGATAATGGGCTAGCCATACATCAAATCGTGGTGTATAGGGTCACAAAAGTGAAAACCTCTTTTGTATCTTAACAACTTTATATTCTTATTTAGAGTTTATGCACTTAATAGTCATAATTAAGTACAACTTTAAATCCAAAACTAGATTGAGTACACAATTACTCTATCTCTCGACATCATTGTTGCTAGTCGTCATATTCTAATCATCCTATGTATCAAACATAATGATGAAAACCACCACCGGTTTCTAATATCGACGAAGTAGTACTAGCAAAATTTATGTTTAATCATATAAACATTTAACGAAGAAGGTCCCATTAGATGTCCCACAACTAACTTGTTGATTCTTCAATAATTTGGGGTAGTTTCCTTTCTAGTGTCCAACATTTAAGACAATGGAAACTTTATCGGTCGGGATTGATAGGTTTAGTATCGTTATTCTCAACAACTTTACCTTTAACATTACCTTGTATCAATTCCATTATAATCTTTACTTCTTGAACCTCATTCTCATCTTAACGGTTTAAGAGAATGCTCCCACTCTTTTCAATGAGTCTTTGCTTTGAGAAGCAAAATTGAATTCATGAAGATCACTCTTCATTTGTTCGTTTTAGACTTAAAACTTTCATTGAAGTGGTTGCGTTATTTTGGTCAATTACGAATTCTGAAAATCTAATCACCAAAACAATTTATCGCTTCAAGGTACTTAATTCAATTAAGTATATGAATAATAATTCATTGTAAGTAGATGTGTTAGTCAAGAATCAAAAACCTGTTTGATAATGAATAACTTTAATCTATACTCTTTACAAGAGATCCTTAGCAATGGTTTATTTGAGGTTTTTAGAAGCAAAATTCAAATTTGTCTCTAGTTACGATGTTTTAATGGAGATTTTGGAAAAATCGAAATGATATCGTATATGAATTTTGGTTAAGAAATAGAACAATATAATAACGGAATAGTGAAAACAAAACATTTATCGTTATATTAATACTTGTAAATAACAAGTAAAGCATTTACATAGTGACCTCTACCCAACTATGATAAATGATTCCAAGACCCAAATTCATATCGACTTAGGCACGGGGTAGCCGATTCAACCTTCATCAATATAACTCGGTGGATTAACCTTTTAATCGATTCTACTTTTAGAACTCTTGGTCGATAAAATTACTCTAATGTTTATCTATAGCCCAAAACACATCAACAAGGGCACGGGGTAGCCGATACATCCCTTATCAATAACTTTTGTTGAGTTCAATCCAAATTTCGAATAAATGTGTCCATTATCCAAACCCACATCAACTTGGGCACGGGGTAGCCGATACATCCCTTATCAACATGAATTCGGTGGATTAACATTCATCACCCACTTCCCCTACGTAACAAGGTTTGTACCCCGGGGTAGCCGAGCGCACTCCCTCGCGAAATAGGTTTTCATGGTTTCTACTATTTGGTAAGGCTATGTCTCAATTGATTGTTTTAGCGAGAGGTCATGTCAATTTATTATCTATCACGTTTTAAGTGAACTAAAGCGGTGAACTACGATAATTATAATTGACACGGTCGATAAACTCGATAAAAAGACAATGCATGTTTTAGTTATGGCGATTTAGCGATGCATGTGACATAAAATAAAATGCAAGCATAAAGATAAATAAATCCTAGTATGGCCTTTCCTAAAAAGAAAAACTATTTAACTATTACATATTCGGAAACCAACTCCATTGGTCCCTTGAACTTCGGTTGTGGCACGCATCTCGAGGTAACACCGTCTTTATGTATCGCCATTCTTGAAGAAATCCGTCTTTAGGAACTCCGGAATGAATAAAAATACATAATAAATTACATAATTTCCTATTATACATTTGTAACTAAAATAAAATAAATCTATTAAATTACAAAACGGTGATGCGAGATCACAATAAAAATTACAACCGAATCGATATTCCCATACATTTCGGGAAATACCAATTAAAATCTAAGGCCATACTAAGTAAAATACATAATTCAAAATTACATAAATTAAAAATATGACAATCATAAAGAAAATGCAGCATTATAATATGTATGAACATGCTCAATTTTTATGCCAAATCGCCTTTAAATAGCCAATATCATATATTACTCGGTTTTTACGGATTTGCGTGATTTCAACATTTTATAATCACAAAAATACATAAACTCATATTTATGCATAAGTTAATTACCCTAACCTCTTAGGACTCAAAATATAGTCTTCACTAATAATTTGACCATAATTAACTTTTATTTACAAAATTGTTCATAAATGGGCCAAAAATTACAAAAATAAGCTATTTAACTTCAAATAAATCCAAAAATTCCAAATAAATTCAAAATTTGAAATTTAAATTCATGAACATTCTGGAAAAATTCCATGACACTCATAATGTTCAAATTTTTAGGTTAAAAATTTCGAAAATTTTCCGGAAAAACAATGTTGCGGTTTATCTATATTTAATAAAATAATCATAAAAACATGGAAAAATTATTTTCATTAACTTTTCAATTTTAGATCTGAAAAATATAATAAAATGCAACATTAGACGTTTTTCCTAAGTCATAGATTATATTTTATTAATTTTCATTAATAATGTCACTATTTATGCCATTTTTCTTCAAAAATTCATAAATCATGCTAAAAGACTTCTTTATAGCCAATTATTTTACACACATCTTGTAAAATTGCATGTGACAACATATAAATTTTCTATGACCAGATTCGAAATTTAACTCTTATTAACCTATTTTTCTCTTAAATCCGAATTTAATAATGAAAAATTCATTTTTCGAGCATAACAAGTGCAAAAATTATGAAAATTTACAGGTTATCTCAAAATAATATGTGTGACAACATATCCAAAAACCAAGTGAAAATTCGAAGTATAGCTAATTTTCGACCAAAAATGACATTTTTACTCATAAAATCACATTTAAATGTCATTATTGTAAATTATGAACAATAAAAATCCGAAAAATTAACCAAAAAATCCTAAAACACTTTAGGACCAGAAATATTAACATGCATGTAATTATTTCGTGATATATCATAATAACACAAATTTTACAAGTTTTATTTTGTTATTCATATAAGTCGGAAAAACTTTTAACCAATTTGCATGCAAACAACCGTGGCTCATGATACCGATTGATGGAAATGTCGATTCTTATACATATTTAACATACTCATATATGTCTAAAATTTGTCATAAAATTAAAACGGATTTTATGCATGCAAACATTAATATAAATAGAGGAGAAATCATATCCTTACATTGTAGATTTCGGATTTAAAGGGCACAAAAGAGATCACCTTTCTCTCTTGTTCTTGAGCTTATCCTTATGGAAGAACAAAGATCTAAGTGTAAGATCTCTCCCTAAGCTTTATACCCAAGGCTTTCTCTTAATCTAATTAATATTATTAGATCTAGAATAATATTAATCTTATAAAAATTGAACCAAAATAGTTGGTATTTAATCTCCTAAAACCGGGTAGAGGAGAAGAGTTTTGGAGTAAATAATCTCTCTAACTTATCATAAAATTAGAGAGGAAATTATCTTTCTAACACTAGAAAAATATGTGAATGAAAATGAATAATTATCATGCATGAAAAAGAAACTCTTCTCTCTTTCTATTAGGGTGGCCGAAAAAGAGGGGCATTGGGTAGTATGCCCAATGCCTTTTGTTTGTGCTCTTCACAAGAGACTAGGCATGCAAGCCTACTCACAAGTGTTATGATTGTGTTTCTATTTAAAATAAACAACACAATATAAACCATGTACACACACCCACATTTTCGGTTTTGGCATAAAATGGAGAATCCATTTTATTTTGTCATTTGTCAAATTTGTCACATGTAACATGTTACATGTCACATATATTTGTTATGTAATTTTTAACACATTAAAAATTCAACGTATTAATAAAAATACGTCACATACAAAAAACGACTTAGTAATATCATAATTACTTGTACCAAAATATTTTACCAATTATAAATTACAACTGATTGTATTTATAACAATTCATTCAATTTAATTGTTACATTAAACAATTATTTCATCCGAGTAATTATACAATTTAATTACTCGCATCAGTATCTCATTTAATCACATTTCAATTTGATACGTAAATTTTACTTCCAAAATCGTCCGTCAATTTTCAAGTAATTTAATTAACTCGCAACGTTATACGATTAATTAAATAATCAATTAAGAGTATTGCCCTTTAGGTATGACCTAGGGGGTCAACTGATCACCACCGTCACACGACAGGAATGTCAAACTCTAGTCACCAATCATTACCGATATATGTTGACCAGGTTGACAGTAACAATATTACTTCCCAATTGTATTCTTTAAAATGAGATTTAATAATGATTTTAAATCATATGATCGCACTATTGTTGAGGACACATTTCCCAACAGCGATGTCAGGTAAGAAATTGGGTTCTTGGAGGTAATTAAAGGGGTATGGTGAATTAAATGGAGGAGGTGGGATTCGAAGATGATGGGACTATGGCGGTTAATTAATGAATGCAATTTGTGGTTGATAATGGAAATTGAGGGCGTGGCTATTACAGAGTAGATTGAAATTTTGGTCAATATGCATAAAAAATACTTAAAGTTATAGGAGGGAAGGCCGAAGGGGATGAAGGGAAGGGGTTAAGGTTAGTATTATTTTTATTGATTTTACTTTTTTTTTTGGAAATGTGACCCGACAAACAAGTAGTTGGTTACCTGGTGCATTGTGAGATAACACTCGTCGGAGATGAGATTTTTCTCAGTTAAACACTAGGATGGATTAAAATGAGAAGAGGGGGCTTAGGATGGATTATTCTTATGAAATAACCCTACTTAAAAAAGAAATAGATTTAGAATATCCAATTATAAAAACTATTTTTTGCTACTTTTTATAAATACAATTTTATATATATATATACACACACACACACACACACACACACACACACACACACACACACACACACACACACACACACACACACACACACACACACACACACACACACACACACACACACACACACACACACACACACACACACACACACACACACACACACACACACACACTAAATTGTATGTCGGGTCGACTAGCGGTCAAGTAGAGTAATGAACCGATCATACCTCTACATACCTTCTCACTAATGCTTTTACCATTTTCATCCCTATTAAGCTTGATTTTGGACACCATTGGTGTAGGCATAGGATTAGAATTAGTCAACCTGAACTTATTTAACATTTCCTTTAAGTACTTTTGTTGATGAATCATTGTTCCTTTTTCATTTTGTTTAATTTAAAGACCAAGGAAGAATCCAAGTTCTCCCATCATACTCATTTCAAATTCGGAAGTCATTAAATTAGAAAAGTACTTATAAAGGACATTGTTAGTTGCTCCAAAAATAATGTGATCAACATATACTTGCACAAGCAACAGTTCATCACCTTGTGACTTGATAAACAACGTTTTATCAACGGATCCACGCAAGAAACCGTTTTTCAGTAGAAACTTTGAAAGCCTATCATACCAGGCCCTAGGAGCTTGTTTTAAACCATAGAGCGCTTTATCAAGTTTTAAAACGTGGTTAGGAAATTCGTTGTTTACAAAGCCCGAAGGTTGTTCGTCAGAGACTTCTTCATCAAGATAACCATTTAGAAATGCGGTTTTGACATCCATTTGAAAAAGTTTTATGCCTTGATAAGATGCAAAAGCTACAAGCATTCGTATTGCTTCAAGCCTAGCTACCAGTGCAAAGGATCGTCAACTTATAAAAAAATATACACGTGTATTATTTAAGAAAATAGTATCAAATTGGACCGAATTAATTTCGTTCTATTTTACAAGTGTTAAAAAATAATTAAAACGTTGAAGATTACGCTGCGTGCGATTGTGCGAGAAATAATTAAAGGCAACAATTAAGGGATGACTTTACAACTATTTAGATCAATAGATCAAAATAAAATAAAAGAATAAAAGCGAGAAAAAAAAAATTAAGCAAGCGTTGGTAAATAATTAAAAACAAAGAAAATGGTGAGAATAATGATGGATGTGAGTAAATAAATTGAAGGTCATCATACCTCCAAAAAGTTAAAAGTTAATGGCATGTAATCTTTGATGGCAATTGTTTTATCTAGATTCTGCGCAGGGCTGAATCAGGTCAGGGTAGAGAGTTAGCAGGATTAACTAGCTCGTTTATCTTGTATGTGGCTACAAGGCAGGCTTAATGTAATGCAAATGAAAAAAAATAAAGAGAACAAAAAAGACAACAATTTTTGTACGTGGAAAACCCTTAAATTGGGTTAAAACCACGGGCACCAAGTCAAGAGAGGTTTCACTATGATATTTAGGAGAATAATCATATGTTAAGCTTAAATAATGTAATTTTGTTCTAAGTGTTATGATAGTAGGGTCTGTAAGCTTCTCTTGTATGATAATGCGTAATGGGAAGCGTCTTCAAATGGTCTTCAGCTCTTCTTTTATAGCAATCTTCATATAACCGCAAGATCTTCTTCTTTAATGACATAATATTCTCTATTAATGAGTCCCTTTATTGTTGTCTTGAACGCGCCTAATTAGCTGGATAAATGCTTCATGATTATAACTAATTATTCTCCTTTAATGCTGTTTTAATTACCATAATTATATAATAATTACTCCATATATTCCTTGCTGACTTGGTCAACTGATGTCTTCATATTTGACCGTTGTCCTCTTCTACCTAGTGCCTAGCCTGAATTATCTTTAGGCTTCTGTCTCAACGTCAGGCCAGAGCATAATAATACCATGTATATATCGTGGAAATATCAGGCTTAACAATTGCCCCTTTATCTTCTCATTGTCGCTGAGTCAGGTCAGTAATGAGAATATAAACATCATTAAGTAACTTGCTTTAGACGGTTGAGTGTGATTATTGCAAAGAAATGGATAGTTTACATGAATGCGACAATTGTCTATTTACTGCAACTTTCTGAATAACCGTGTGCAACTTGCAGTAACCCTAGATTTTCAACGCATTATATATACTCCTTTAACTCTGGCATTATTTTTCACCAAAAAACTCAAATAATTCCTCTGAAATTTTCCCAATTTTCTTCTTCAATCTTCATCTTCAACCTCTGTTCGTCTTCTCGCAATTTTCAAGAAAACAAAATAATGGTTGTAAAAAGGAAATCGACTAGGGGAGCACTTAGTTCTCGCTCTCTTGACGTTCCAAACCCTAAACAAACCCCTGAAAATAAGCCCGAGTCTTCTGAAATTCCATCTGCTGCTCCTGCTATAGAGATGGTGTCTATCTTTCATGACGATTTTGAGTTTAAGCCAACAAAAGCTCTCAGCGAGCACCTTAGCCTTCCTAACCGTCTTAAACCTGAGTTTGAGAGTATTTTGAAGGAGAAGTGGGTTATCCCTGCTGATTGTGAAGTCTGGATCCCTGAAGATTCACCGATAAGGGCTGATTGGGTTTGTCCTGGTTGGTTCTGCATTCATGACTGGGCTTTTAGGTCTGGTTGCAAGTTGCCTCTCTCCTCTTGGATGGTGGAAGTGATCAAGGAGATTGGTGTTCTACCATATCAGATTATGCCTTTCAGTCTGGAAGGTATTTCATTCAATCGAGTTCTTGTGTGGGAAGCATAACCTGCCCTTTACTTTAGGTGACTTGAAAAGCTGCTATCTTTTCAATAGTCATAGCCCTGGTGAGGTTAATTTCAAGGCTAGGCCTTCGACTACTACTCTTTTTAGCAATTTGGACAATTGTGTTGATAAAAACTGGGCTGTCGGCTATAGGTTTATCAGGACCAATTCTGTTGGGCATGACCTGGCATATCTCAATTATGATGCTTGCGTTGCTGGTATGTTCCCTGTTATTTTGTTTTCCCTGCATATGTTTGGTTAGTAAACGGAAAGCAGGAAATTTTTAACAGAGTGTACCTTTGTTTTTCAGTGGACGATTGGGTGTGCAATGTAGATTATCTTTCTGAGAGGGTAACTGCTTTCTTAGCTCTCCCTTCTATTTAAAGGTCGTGGCCATACTGTAGCGGAGCTGCTCATTTTTTGCGCTGCTTGAAGGCTGAAAATGTTCCTAGAGCTCTTAAGCCTTCAAAGCCTGCTGAGGTCTCTTGTCAGGGAAGGTATCCCTGACAAGTTAAACTTTTTTGTTGCCTTTGCCCAGGAGGTAAGGGCTTGGTAATGACAGCAAGTTTGCCTTTTTGGCTTGCTTTTTATTTCTGGACTTGTCATTTTGCTGTTTCTTGATTTTGCTTCAACCAGTTAAAAAATATTTTTTGACATGTTAACCTGTAGTACGCTTTATAAAATCTTTAATCATATGCAGTTTTTCTGTCGTGATTAAAGTGGGTGGGATCCGGCCTGACTGAAGGGCTTATGTCCTCTGCCTGTTCGGAGGGCTTGGTACTCGGCCTGTCGGGAGGACATTTGAACGGTCGTCAGGGTCTCTCACCTTCATACACGTCCAGTGCTGCGTCCAGCCGTTGCAGAGGTGTGTAGTAAATACCTGTGTTGGGCAATAATCATGGCTGTATTTACCGTATCTGGTGTGGGTTACCAACCTTCGTTTGGGCACGACAGGGTGCAGAAATTTAGTTTTGAAAGGTACTTTGAAAAGTAAAACTATAATAAGGTAGCCCTCAATCCTGGAGATTTAATTCATGCAACAATAATTCATGTATAATATTTTCAGGATTCAAATATTGAAGTATGTATAAGCAAGTTTCATCATATAAGTTTTCATATAACGTACACATAAAATTTACGTATTGATCACATAAGGCAGGCAATTTTTATGAGGCAGAGTAAGCAAAAATCCCATAGTTTATAAGTTTTAAATTTGAATTTTACCTTGTCAGGATAGGGCATAGCTATTTTCATTCCAAAAATCATATATGAAATAGTTTTAAATGACTTACATTCCAGGACCTTGGGAACATTTCTCCTTCTAAGGTTTGTAGTATGTATGCTCCCTGTCCGACGATTGAGTTTATTAAATAGGGTTATTTAATGGGAATACTACAAATTATTATGGTCATTCTCAAATTACTTCAAACTTTAATTTAACTAGTATTATAACAAACTATTACACCTATCCTCTCATAATAGAATTGCATTTTTCTTAACCTGAAACAACAGGTTATTTCCCTTCCGCTCCCACTTATTTCCTTTAATCCTACTTTATCTTCCTCTTATTCCCTTAAACTGCAACTTTCCACTTCTTCATCTTACTTTTCTTCTCTTCTCTCCCCTTATAATTTCCTCCATTGTTATATTAATCTATTTCAACCTTGGATTGCAATAACTATGATGTCAGATTTCTAATATTTCCAACAAAAACATCATCTGCTCCTTCAACTTCTTGTACACGATTTATCCCACAAAAAAAATTCAAAAGAAGAAGCTTGTGTCAAATGATAAATCCAACGAATTAATCCAATGAACTCAAGGATTCATGGCTACACAAAATTATAGTCTTTGATTTAATTGAGGTTGTGATAGCTCACTACAACCCTTGATTACAAAATGAGCAGAATAGGATCAATTACAATATTAATAATGGGTAAGATGTTCCTCAAATATAGTGTCCAAGATTTTGGTTAGAACTTTCAACTTCAACATTGCAAACTAGAGAAAAAAAATCGGGGTGCGGGCATGCAGCACAATAGTTGTCATATTCTTGGCGTTAATGGTGGTGGTCGTCAGAGGTGAATAAGGTGGGTTGGTCGGCGGCACTTCCAGATCTTATCACACCTTAATATAACAGCTGGTTCAAGGTGAATCAATGAATGGGTTGGTCGGGAGCAGGGGTTTTTGCGGTTGAAGCCGCTGGTAATTGTGTTCATGGTTTGTGCTGGTGGTAGTCAAGTTTGATTGTAATGGTGTATGATTGTTAGGTTTATGATTGTGGATGTCAACGGTGTCAAAATAATGGTGAAGAAATTGATGTGTCGTTAATGTTGAAGAAAGTGATAATAACGAGGTAGTTTTTATTTAGATGACTTGATCAACGGGTAGTAGGTCATCCAAGTATATTACGAGAAGAAAGTTTAATTGTTGGTTTTATTCTGAAATTAAACAAAGTTGGGAGTATTTTGAGAAGATCACCCATAGTTTGGAGTATTCCTGTTAAATAACCCTATTAAATATGGACCTTCCCATGTAGGAGCTAATTTGCCTGCTGATTTTTCTTTTTTGTTTGGAAACACTTTTCGTAGGACAAGATCTCCTTCCTTAAAAACTCTTATTTTGACATTGTTGTTATAACTTTTAGCTACTGTTGGTTGATATGAGGCCATCCTGATTATAGCAGCGTCTCTAAGTTCTTCTGTCAGGGCTAAGTTGTCTTGCATCAGGTTGGCATTGGCCTCGATGTTGTTCAGGCTGTATCTTGAGGTTGGCACGTGCACTTCTGCAGGGATTATTGCTTCACAACCGTACACCAGGGAATAGGGTGTATGACCTATTGACGTCTTTGGAGTTGTCATGTCTGCCCATAGCACTAGTGGAAGTTCATCAGCCCATCTGCCTCGTTTACTTTTCAGCTTATTTTTTAGGCAGTTAATGACTACCTTGTTGCTTGATTCAACATGACCGTTTTCTTTTGGGTAGCCAGGGGTTGAGGTCACCAGGTTGATATTCTATTTGTCACAGAAAGCTTTGGTTCTTTTTCCAACAAACTGGGTGCCATTATCGCAGACTATCTCTGAAGGGACTCTGTACCTGCATATGATATTTGTCTTGATGAAGTATATTACTTCCTTCCCAGTAACCTGCCTGAATGAATCTGCTTCAATCCATTTGGATAAGTAGTCAGTCATGGCTAACATGAACACTTTTTGACCTGGCACTACTCGGAGTTTTCCTACTATGTCCATGCCCCACTTCATAAACGGCCAGGGTGCAGACATTGAATGCATCAGTTCTGATGGCTAATGAATAATAGGGGCATATATTTGGCAAGCTTCGCACTTCACACAATAGTCTAGACAGTCAACCCTCAAGGTAGGCTAGTAGTAGCCAGTCCTCAGTACTTTGGTTGTCAAGCTTCTTCCTCCTTTATGGTTGCCACAATGTCCTTCATGAATTTCTTGAAGTATTTGTTTGGCTTCATGTGGCTCGAGGCATCGTAAATAGGGCCCTACCTGAGATCTCTTAAACAGAGTGTTATTTATGATAGAATAAGAAGAAGCCCTAATTTTAAATGCTCTGGCCTCATGCCTGCTCTGAGCTAGTATGCCTCGCAGGAACCAGTCATAGTAGTGTCTAGTTCAGGAGTCACTATCAGTGATGATAGGACTAAATTGTTCAAGTTTGTTGATAGACAGTTCAAGTATATGAACAATAGGTATTTTATCAAAAATAGCAGGGGTAAAATTTGAGGCAAGGCTGGCCAGAGCATCAGCCTGGGTAATCAGGTCTCTTGGTATTTGCTCAATGTCAAATTAAATGAATTTATCGCAAAGTTTTTTAGCATATTCCAAGTATAAAATCATTTTTTCATCCTTTGCCATATAAATTCCTTTTATTTGATTTGCAATTAGAAGTGAATCAGTTTTTACTTTTAGGTTTTGAACACCGAGGTCTAGATATACCTTGAGTCCTGCTATGAGGGCTTCATATTCTGCCTCATTGTTAGTAGCTTTGAATTTACAACTCACAGCCTGGGCTATAGTGTCCCCTTGTGGCGATTTTAGCACTAATACTAACCCTCTATCTCTTACATTGGACGCTCCATCAGTGAATAGGGTCCACATGCGAGGGACTTACCTCCCTTGGAAGGTTTTAGGGTCTCAGTGTAGCATTCTTGGGCTGACTTATGCTCACATTTAATAGTTGCCACTCCCCAATCTGTTGGTATCTTGATGCATTGGTGATAGGTTGAGGGGACAGCCTTGATATTGTAAATCCAGGGTCTGCCTAGGATGACGTTGTAAGAGGGCAAGCAGTCCAGCACTCCAAACCTTTCGTAGGATGTGACGCCTTCAACATAAGTAGGAAGGTATATCTCTCCCAAGGTGCTTTTTTTCTCGCCACTGAACCCTACCAAGACACTAGACTTCTTGGTGATTGGATCCTCTTTGATCTTCATGGCTTTGAGCAGGTCTAGCAAGATCAGGTTTACTTAGCTGCCTCCATCTACTAAGATCCTCCTCACATTGGCAGTTCCAATTTGCATGAAAATCACCAGGCCATCATGATGGACGTCAGGGATGCCCACCAAGTCACAGTCGCTGAATGTGATAGTGGTATGTTGTCAGGTTTGCATGGTGACTTAGGCCCTGTTCTTTCTGGCTTTTTAGAGCCGAATCAACTCGCATCAATCGAATGGAGCCAATCAATCAATCAATCTAATGGAGCTAAGCCGAATCTGAATGAGCTGAATCAATCAATGGAGCCGAGCCGAGCTGAATCGAATCGAATAGAGCCGAATCTAACTAAGCTGATTGGAGCTGAATTGAACTGAAATAATCTTAATCTTAATATTAATATTAATAAGAATATTATTATTATTATTATTATTATTATTATTATTATTATTATTATTATTATTATTATTATTATTATTATTATTATTATTATTATTATTATTATTATTATTATTATTATTATTATTATTATTATTATTATTATTATTATTATTATTATTATTATTATTATTATTATTATTATTATTATTATTATTATTATTATTATTATTATTATTATTATTATTATTATTATTATTATTATTATTATTAATGTTTGTATTATTAATATTATTATTATTAGAAGAAGAAGAACATTAATAATAATAATAAATAATAATAATAATAATAATAATAATAATAATAATAATAATAATAATAATAATAATAATAATAATAATAATAATAATAATAATAATAATAATAATAATAATAATAATAATAATAATAATAATAATAATAATAATAATAATAATAATAATAATAATAATAGTTTGAGTGATTAACAAGGTACCAACATGAACCACGGTCCACGGTTCACCATCCATCTAATTAGGTGAAATAATGTAGCACCGATTTGCTATATTGATGTTTAAAGTATAGCCGTTTATCATCCTAATTTGACTAATTAGGTAGCCACCACGAAGCACCAAAAATCCTAATTTAATTAATTAGATAAATAAAAATTGACAGACCCTAATATAATCTTTAACAAATATATAAAATTAGGTTGATTAATTAAAACTCAACAAATAATATTAATAATTGATAACAAGTAAATTAGTTTATTATTTGATAAATTATAACCTATCTTGTAAGTTTTAAGTCTTTTGAACAATTAAATTAAGTTTTAAGGAAAAATATTGATTTAAGAGTTCACTTGGTTTAGTTTTAGGTGAAAAGCGTACAAAATAGAACATTGTGAAAAAGTGTATGTGAAAGAGTAAAGTTCGTATATAAAAAAATAATTAGGTATTAATAATAGTAATATTAAAATTAACAATGTTATTAATAATATTATTATTAATTAATAATAATAATAATAATAATAATAATAATAATAATCGTATTAATTATATTAATATGAATATTATTGATTTTGATAACCATAATACTCATAATAATAACAATAATGAGGATGATTAAATAATAATAAATTAATAATAACAATAATAATAATAATAATAATAATAATAATAATAATAATAATAATAATAATAATAATAATAATAATAATAATAATAATAATAATAATAATAATAATAATAATAATAATAATAATAATAATAATAATAATAATAATAATAATAATAATAATAATAATAATAATAATAATAATAATAATAATAATAATAATAATAATAATAATAATAATAATAATAATAATAATAATAATAATAATAATAATAATAATAATAATAATAATAATAATAATAATAATAATAATAATAATATAATATAATAATAATAATAATAATAATAATAATAATAATAATAATAATAATAATAATAATAATAATAAATATATAATATTAATAAAAACTATTAAGTTTAAGATTCGCAAAATTGAAATTGGCTGAATTTGGTGGAACTGAACTGAAGTGAGTTGAGCTGAGCTGAACTGAACTGAATGGAGCTGAGCTGAGCTGAGCTGAACTGAACTGAATAGAGATGAGCTAAATTAAACTGAGCTGGACTGAACTGAATAGAGCTGATGTAACACCCCCATTTATTCAGGAGCCTTTAGCTAGACATTCCCAAATAAATAGGACTGTTATCATCTCGGTTTCCCGAGGCAGTGAGTACAAATTAAACAGAACCAAAGTACTTTATTAAAACTTTACTACTCAACACTTTTATTACAACTTATTAAAATAGCTTAACTAAATAAATTACAAACTCGCAGCGGAAATAAATACAACTGAGTGATAAAATAACTAAGTGATCTAGACTTCTAGGTAGTCTTGCCAAATCCTCACGCAAACCCATAAGCTCCCAAGTCTGCTAATCTTTAGTACCTGTCAAATCTGCTCCCCATAAAACGGTTCACCGCAGGTGTTCACGAATACACAGTCAACCGCGAGGTTGAGTAGGAATAAACTAAACAACAACAATAATAATCCAACCAAAATAAACATCCTTCAAATTCTCATCACTTCATCCGTACAATTCACTTACGTCACTAGCAGTAGCACAACCCCCTTAAAACCGTGCTATGCTCAACTGGCAGTAGTACTTGCGTACCATGCTCACCTGGCAGTAGTAATTACTTACTATGCACAACTATCTCTGGCAGTAGTAATTACTTACTATGTTCATCTGGCAGTAACGATTGCTCGCTATGCACAACTGATAGTAACACACTCCGTGTTATGCTCAAGTGAATAATAAACTATCCATCAATCAAATACTCAATGACAATCCCTTCTTATTGCTCAACCAACAATTTAACATGCTCAAATACTCTATTCCAATAATAAATCACAATTGTTAATCTTAGTCTCATCAACCGTCACATTTAAACATCCATTCACTTAATAATAAAAACCCGAGTTGAGTAGGAAATTCTTACCTGACAACCAATTCCGAATAATGCAATCTACTAAAAATATTCTTCAACAAACCCGTTCCACAATTCCTTCACCTTTTTTATCGCTAATCGCCAATCGCCAATCGCTCTTCCGTCTTCTAAATTTTCTTCCTCTTCCTTTATGAATTACTTTTCAGATTTATTAAGTATTTATATACTAGGTTTAGGGAGTATATGAGACCAATTAGGAAACTATTGCCTTTTCTAATTATTATTAAGAATTACCAATTTATTATTATATTATTAAATTCCGCTTTAAATCCCGACTACTACTCTTGCTAGGCCTAATACAATCAGCCCATTTATTCACAACACACGGCCCAAGACTTATTACTAGCTAAACCCAATTCCCGACTTGCTTATTTATTTATTATTTAATTAACGTCTTTCTCGCAACTATTATTAGAAATATCATTAATTATTTATTTAAATTACATAAATTATTCTCATTAATTTTAAATTTACGGGGTATTACAGTCTTCCGCCCCTTAAAAAGAACTTCGTCCTGATGTTTGCCCATAACTATTAAAACAACATTTATAAACATTCGCACAACTGAGCCTCATTCCAACTTATATTCATTGCAACATAATTAACTTACTTAATCATTATCAAACCATATCATACTTATCAAAATGTATCACAAAAACAATTCAAAAATTGAAAATGTATCACAAAATAAATTTAAAACATGAGGTGTCACATTCTACCCCCCTAAAAATAAACTTCGTCCTCGAAGTTCGGGATATCAAATAACAGGAATAAACAAACCATTTGTTGTAACATCACAAAACATGTAATACACATTGTAACACAAAACAACTATTATTTTTAACACAATATTGATTGATGATATAATAAAAGTTACTAAACGGAAATTAAATAACTAAAACCTTTAAATTAAGTTAGATTTATTACTTGCATGTTTATTCTCACCAACGACATCTGACTTAAACATGGGTGCAACTAATATAATATTTAGGTTTAGGGCGACACATTCCACATATCATTAGATATGTCATTATAATTCACATAATTTACAACATTAAAATATCAATGTGCAAGAGATAAAAAACAATTCTCTTAGAAATTTTAGTACAATTTGTATTTTCAAGAATAAGGAAACACATGTTACAACTTCCAAAAATCATTAATAAATAATCACATAATTACTCCTTGAGCACTTATACGTTTTAGAAAATACAGAGAATTAGTAAATCATGAGAAAAAGAATCAAGTCAAAAACTCATAAGATCGATTTATAATGCATTTTACAAACTACTTGGTCGAAATAGAAATTTTACAACAACTTGTCAGAAACATAGGTCAAATTGTAAAACTCACCATAAATTGTCAAAATATTTTCCTATAACGTGGCTTATCAATTTAGAAACATACATGAGTCTATTAAACAACAGAGTTCGAATTATAACAAATTATTTTGTAGTTTTTAAATGACATGTTTTACAAAAATGTGGCGCGAAAACATCACTGTACAGGAATATTTCGACTACTGTCCACTAAAATATTTATTTCTCGTAAACCGTATATTATTTGAATATGAGACCAGTGGCATATGAAAGCTAACTCAAAAGGCTATCACACATAAAAATCTCGAAAATTTTAAACAGACAGTAAATGACAGATAAACAATCAAGGGTAAAAATCTTGTGAAATCAACCAAAATCACATTCTTCACAATTGCATACAATAATTAATAATTTACATGTTTAATCATATTCACACCTTCCACATACATGCCAACATACTTTCCCCATATCAAAATGTTTAAAACAATGCTTAAAATCATATCACATTCCGATCACCTTAAAAGCAAGGTTACGTCCCAGCAACCGCAATCATCAACGAAATCAATATTCAAATAAGGCAACCAAAACTCCTAAGACAAAATAAACAACATTCATTTTAAAATTCCCCACACTGTAACATCTCTCAAGGTAACCGGTTCGAAACTGGAAGGGCCGGAAGTTTGGTGTGAGGGGGCCCCTAACTCATCCCAAGCCTTAAGTGGGCTCCTATCAGTTTCTACCCGGGTTCATTTTATTAGACACATCCTATATTCATTATTGTTCATTGGTTAGGCCTGAGGATCATTCGCTCTGATACCACTTTGTAACACCCCCATTTATTCAGGAGCCTTTAGCTAGACATTCCCAAATTAATAGGATTGTTACTATCTCGGTTTCCCGAGGCAGTGAGTACAAATTAAACAGAACCAAAGTAATTTATTAAAACTTTACTACTCAACACTTTTATTACAACTTATTAAAACAGCTTAACTAAATAAATTACAAACTCGCAGCGGAAATAAATACAACTGAGTGATAAAATAACTAAGTGATCTAGACTTCTAGGTAGTCTTGCCAAATCCTCACGCAAACCCATAAGCTCCCAAGTCTGCTAATCTTTAGTACCTGTCAAATCTGCTCCCCATAAAACGGTTCACCGCAGGTGTTCACGAATACACAGTCAACCGCGAGGTTGAGTAGGAATAAACTAAACAACAACAATAATAATCCAACCAAAATAAACATCCTTCAAATTCTCATCACTTCATCCGTACAATTCACTTACGTCACTGGCAGTATCACAACCCCCTTAATACCGTGCTATGCTCAACTGGCAGTAGTACTTGCATACCATGCTCACCTGGAAGTAGTAATTACTTACTATGCAGAACTATCTCTGGCAGTAGTAATTACTTACTATGCTCATCTGGCAGTAACGATTGCTCGCTATGCATAACTGGCAGTAACACCCTCCGTGTTATGCTCAACTAAATAATCAACTATCCATCAATCAAATACTCAATGACAATCTCGTCTTACTGCTCAACCAACAATTTAACATACTCAAATACTCAATAATAAATCACAATTGTTAATCTTAGTCTCATCAACCAGTCACATTTAAACATCCATTCACTTAATAATAAAAACCCGAGTTGAGTAGAAAATTCCTACCTGACAAGCAATTCCGAATAATGCAATCTACTAAAAATATTCTTCAACAAACCCGTTCCACAAGTCCGTCACCTTTTTTATCGCTAATCGCCAATCGCTCTTCCGTCTTCTAAATTTCCTTCCTCTTCCTTTATGAATTACTTTTCAGATTTATTAAGTATTTATAGACTAGGTTTAGGGAGTATATGAGACCAATTAGGAATTTATTGCCTTTTTTAATTATTATTAAGAATTACCAATTTATTATTATATTTATTATTATATTATTAAATTCCGCTTTAAATCCCGACTACTACTCTTGCTAGGCCTAATAAAATCAGCCCATTTATTCACAACACACGGCCCAAGACTTATTATTAGCTAAACCCAATTCCCGACTTGCTTATTTATTTATTATTTAATTAACGTCTTTCTCGCAACTATTGTTAGAAATCTCATTAATTAATTATTTAAATTACATAAATTATTCTCATTAATTATTATTAAATTTACGGGGTATTACAGCTGAGCTGAACTGAACTGAATAGAGCTGAGCTGAACTGAAGTGAGCTAAAAATAAGGCAGAAAGAACAGGGCCTTAGTTTGAGGTGTCCTGGCTATTTTCTTTGCAGCTGAACTGGTTAGGCTACAGATCTCTGATCCACCATTTATAAATTTTACTTCGTAAAGTGGAGGTGGTGGAGGGAGATTGCGTTCCTCCTTCTGCTCCTGATTTTTTTTACTGGGGTCTTCGATTCTGTCCCTGCCTTTAATCAGGTCTTTAAGGTATCCAGCTTTCAGTAGGTAGGCTACTTCTTTTCTGAGCGCAAATCAGTCTTCTGTTGTGTGTCCCATATGCATGTGAAATTCGGACCATTTGGTGTGATCCTTCCTTGGATTTGGGTTGTCTGATTTTCTGGGCCACCTGACTACTCGCCCCATGTTATCCAGTCGTTTGATCAAACCTGGAATGTCAACACAGAAGTTATGTTCGGATAAAGGTGGATGAATTTTAGCCTTACCTTGCTGTTCGTGTGTTATTGACTTCTGATTGGTCAGGCCTGGTATATGGACCACTGCTTTAGTTCCTCCTACTGCCACTTTTCTTGTTCGGCTTGTCATAGTCTTTTGGATTGCAGGATCCTCCAAACTTGTAACTATTGTCTTCCTCTAGCCTGATGTAGGCAAGTGTTTTTGGCTGGAAGTCTTCAAAGGAGTGATAGGGATACTTGGTTAATTCGACATAAAGATCGTTGTTGGGTAGCATTCCCTATCTAAAACCCTCCACTGCTGTGCCGATGTCAGACCTGGGTATGGATACTTTTTCCTTATTGAACCTAGCAAGGAAACTTCTGAGGCTCTCATCTTTTATCTGGGTAACCCTGTATAAGTCACTGGAGCGTTTTTCCAATTCCCTGCTACTGGCGAACTGCTGGTTGAACCTATTGATCAACTCAGGAAAGGATCTGATCCTTCTATTTGGTAGGTTGATATACCACTGTAGTGCAGGGTCGGTCAGGGTGGCAAAAATCCTTTGCACATTCAAACTTGCCTAAACTCACTACGAATAGATACAGCCGACATTTTTTGTTTGTAGAAAGCCACATGGTTTTGTGGATCTGTGGTCCCATCATAGGTTATAATAGAAGGGATCACAAATTTCTTGGGAAGATCTACTTTGGCTATCTCGTCTATGAAGGGCAAGTCAGCATAACTTTCTAGGCAGCTTCTTCTATGCTGGCAGGGACTCCAGGTATTTTTTTTCGAATTTTTCATTGAGTTTCTTGATCTCTTGGACGATTGTCATCATAAAGGCTGCTCCTGCTTCGCCAGGCTTTTCGCTGTCATCTTTGGGAATATCATCATCATCATTAATATTGATTGCTTTCTTAGCACCACTTGGACTCCCAAAGTTCGAGAAATCGAAGTGCTTGATAATTGATGAGAATGGAGTTCCTAGCTGGATTTTGGAGTTTGATCCTTTGGATTTCTCCAGTTTCTGTTTGTAAGCTGATTCAGAACCTTTTAGTTATTGGATTTCAAGCTTGGATTAGGCAACTTTCTGTAGTGTAGTAGTCAATTGCTCTTCTATGGTTGGAGTGGCCATTTATGGTTTCTTTTTGGATTTTGTTTGTGAAAAAGGGAAAAAAGATATTTAATGAGCTAGATGCTCCACGGTTGGCGCCAATTGTTATATCTAGATTCTGCGCAAGGCTGAATCAGGTCAGGGTAAAGAGTTAGCAGGGTTAACTAGCTCGTTTATCTTGTATGTGGCTGCAAGGCAGGCTTAATGTAATGAAAATGAAAGAAAATAAATAGAACAAATAAGACAACAATTTTTGTACGTGGAAAACCCTTGAATTGGGAAAAAACAACGGGCACTAAGCCATGAGAGATTTCACTATGATATTTAGGAGAATAATCGTATTTTATGCTTAAAAAATGTAATTTTGTTTTAAGTGTTATGATAGTAGGGCCTGTAAGCTTATCTTGTATGATAATGCGTAGTGGGATGTGTCTTGAAATGGTCTTCAACTCTTCTTATATATCAATCTTCATATAACCGCAAGATCTTCTCCTTTAATGACATAATATTCTTTATTAATGAGTTCCTTTATTTGCTGTCTTGAACCCGCCTAATTAGCCGGATAAATGCTCCATGATTATGACTAATTATTCTCCTTTAATGTTGTTTTAATTACCATAATTATATGATAATTACTCCATATATTCCTTGCTGAGTTGGTCAACTGATGTCTTCGTATTTGACCGTTGTCCTCTCCTGCCTCGTACCTAGCCTGAATTATCTTTAGGCTTCTGTCTCAACGCCAGGCCAGGGCATCATCATACCATGTATATATCGTGGAAATATCAGGCTTAACAACAATCCAAGAAACAGATCTTGATTTATGAGAGACGAAAATCTTACTTGAAATGGTGATTAAAATTGAAGTTTTAGGGAAATTAATTGGGCGGAAGAGAGGAATGAGGTTAGACGAGATTAGAAATGATAGGATATGATGATTTGAGTTTTTTTTTTTAAAATTTTAATGAAATGAGAGGAGGTGAGGTAGACGAGAGGTGAAACAAATGGAGAGGGTTAGGGTTTATTAAGGGATTATTATTATAATTTATTATTATTATTATTATTATTGGGTTGACACAACACGACACGAAACTTAAATGGGTTGGGTTAGGGTTGATGTCTTTTGACACGAACCCGACACGATTAACTCATTTATTTAAAATTGTCATAATATATTTGGCTTGAATCAATAATTCAACAAAACAACTTAAAATTAGCATTTTCATTTTCATGGTGTGGGATAATATGGTTATAAAACGTAGTTTATTGTATTAGTTTATTGGGTTAAACGGGTTAAAATGACCCGTTTAAAGATAAATGGGTTAAACAGGTTGGGTTGGGTTATAGAAATATTAAATGGGTCAGGTTAGGGTTGAGACAAATGGCCCGTTTATATAATTGGGTCGGGTTAGGGTTGGGGTAGTGGTGACCCGTTTACTATTGACATGAACACGAACACGACACGACCCGACATGTTTGCCAGATCTAAGTAGTAGTAGTAGTAGTAGTAGTAGTAGTAGTAGTAGTAGTAGTAGTAGTAGTTGTTGTTGTTGTTGTTCTTGTTCTTGTTATTAGTATTAGACGGGGTAATGGGTCGATGAAATGATAAGGATATGGCGGAGTTGTTTTTTGTGTGTATGAGCCGGGTGAGTAAAGTTTCACATAAAAATTCATGGATGAAAATTTTAATTACTTTAAAACGTAACAATTCAAGAGTTTATGAGTAAAGTTTCACAAAAATATTATTGAAAAAATTTCTCCAAATAATAATTTATTTTTTTGGTAAAATGTAAGTATATTATATTAGAAAAAACAAACACCATTACATTTTTCCACCTATTATTAGGGGCATCTTACCCTGATTGACACAACCTATCTATCCATATGCTAGCTCGTCTCGATTTTTGCCTTACATTCATGAGTTTTAGTTGCAAACAAATAACGGCCTTAACCTTCTTAACAACTACCGCAGGTGTAGGCAATACATTTTCTATCCTGCTTTTGTTTCTTACTAACCAAATCTCATAGATGAGGTTAGCTAAACATGCTCCTCCTATAGTGCAACCACCAAGAAATTACCACCTGATCAGGTTAAATGGGAGCAAACTTGACTATATGGGCAGAGGAAGAACAGGGGGTTCAGCTGCTCTTCTACATTTCCACATAACCAACAACAATTAGTCTGAATAATACCCATCTTATGCAGCCTATCCTGAGTTAATAGCCTCTAGTGAGCTATTAACCAGATGAAAAAAGCATGTTTTGGGAGTATAACACGATTCCTTATCCAAGGGTACCATGAAACCTCCTCATCAGTCCCCATTAACCATTTGTATCGAGTCTGAATAGTGTATTCTAATCCAGAATGTCTCCGGGGATCATTGAACAATAAGGGTTTGAACAAATTCTTGACCCAGCAAATCCTCTGCCAAGTCCAGCTTGCCCCTATATTAGGTTCATACACCTCCCAACTAGTCTGTTTTATGTAGATGGCATGGACCCATCTCACCCACAGGTGATTAGCTTTTTTATCAGTCCACCATACATATTTAGCAAGAGAGGCAACATTCCATTTGTGTAAATTCCCGATCCCCAATCCTCCATGATTTTGATCCTTGCAAATTTGTTTCCAAGAGACAAGTGTATGGCTTTCTTTGTTCTCATTGTCATCCCATAAAAAAGCTCTGCACTTTGCCTCAATTTTATTCGGAACTGTCTTGGGCATAATGAAAGTACGAACCCTATAAGTGTGCAAAGTGCTCAGCATAGTTTTTACAAGGACTACTCTTCCCGCATAGGACAACTTTTTGGCCCCTAGCCTGGAGATCCTTTCAGTCACTCTATCAACTAGCCATAGACAGTCCAACACCCCAAGACTTTTAGAGACAATGTGGTTCCCTAAGTAATTGAATAGGAGTGAGCCTCTCTTTATCCCAGATGACTCTTCAATACTTTTTACTAGATATTCAGGGACCCCATTACAATATTAATTGGATTTGCCACTACTCATCTTTAGTCCAGAAGCATCAGAAAAATTTTCAAAGGCCCTGAGCAGTAGGGAAGAAGAATGAACATCACCTTTGCAGAACATGAGTAAATCATATGTAAAACAAAGGTGAGTCAATCCCACCCTGGCACACAAAGGATGATATCTTAACCCTCTGAAATCTTTAAGAATACTCAGCAGTCTGCTCAAATACTCTAAACAAATTGTAAATAGAAGAGGAGATAGGGGATCCCCATGCCTCAGTCCTCTTCTCCCCTTAAAAAAGCCAAAAATTTCTTCATTTAGAGCTAGAGAATAATAGGGAATTGAAACATACACACTCTATTATAATGTCTATGCTTTGTTGAGGGAAGTCCAAGGCAGTTAACATTTCTTGTATAAAACTCCACTCAATGGAGTCATACGCCTTCTGGGGGTCAACTTTCAACATTAGCCTAGGAGAACAGGTTTTCCTTTTATACAGTTTGATGAGGTCTTGACATATTAGAATATTGCCCATAATGTCTCTTCCTTTTATGAGTGCACACTCAGAGGGGTTAATAATCTCTAGTAAGATCCTATTCAATCTGTTATATACATATCACTTTTGCTAGACATTTATAGACTGTATTGCAGCAGGCAATGGGCCGAAACTACAATACAGTTTCAGGTACATCCACTTTTGGCATCAGAGTGATAATGGAATTATTGGATTCTTTGAGAACACTCCTAGCAACAAAAGCATTCCTCACAACTGAACAAACTTCTTGTCCCACCAGTGTCTAGGCATCTTTAAGGAATTGGCTACCATAACCATCTGGGCCAGGTGATTCGGTGCCATCAATAGAGAACATGGCTTGTTTAATCTCCTCATCAGTGACAGTGGCAGACAGTATTATCTTATGCTCAGAAGAGAGACAATTACAAGTACTAACAACACCACAGTGGATAGGTTTTACTTGTTTAGAAGTGCCCAACAACTCAATATAGTATTGTTCAAAGGCTAGCTTCACAGTTTCAGGTGTACAACAAAGATTAATGTGCTGGTCTTTTATCTGAAAAACTCTATTTCTTGTTCTCCTTCTTGTAATAGTGGAGTGAAAGAAGGTAGTATTTGAATCTCCTTCTTTAACCCAGGTTTCTTTAGCTTTATGTGCTAGGTACATATCCCTAGCTTTAATCAAATCAATCGATTCTTTTTTAACATTCCTTTTCTGCCTGGGACCATTCTGGATTCATAGGATCTTCCACCAGTTTCTTTTGATAAAATCTTAGAGCCATTTCAGTCACTTGGGTCAGGTTTTCAATGTCACTAAAATGATCTCTACTAAGCTTTTTCAACTTCTACTCTAACCCCTTCAACTTCTTCAAAATCCTAAACATAGGGGGTCCCTGAATCTCCTCCTGCCTCCCCTCCTTCACCACTCCATCAAAGCCCTCAGCAAGAGACAACATGTTGAAGTATTTAAAAGAGGGCTTGCTTTAAAATCTGTCCATGGTTGTATTAATAACACAAGGAAAGTGATCAAAGAGACCCTCAAGAAGGAAATTTGTCATGGCATATGGCATCAGTTATACCCACTCCTCATTCAAAAATACCCTGTCAAGTTTGCTATATACTTTGGAACTAGCCTCATGCTTGTTGTTCCAAGTATAATATGCTCTATTTAATTTTAATTCCTGGAGTTGATTGTACTCCACAATATCTCTCATAGAAGCCATTTCAGCTCTAGTCACTACAGCACCTCCAATTCTTTCACCAACATTTAGAATACTGTTGAAATCACCACAAACAATCCATGGCCCTGCCATCTGAGTAGAATAACTCCTTAGGTCCTCCCACAAAGGCTCCCTTTCTTGAGCTCTGTTAAAACCATACACCATAGAAAGCCAAAAAATAGTATGATTCATCTTATTCACCACAATAGAGTAAATACATTGAGCAAATATATGAAGAATCTCAAATTCAAACAACTTTGGATCCCACAAAAGTCAAACTCTCCCCCCCCCCCTCCCCCTATGGAAGCTGTTATTTGTGCATATGGACCAGTCCACACACATGTCATTTCTAGTTTTAATCCAGTTGCTACCCTTTATTTTAGTTTCTAATAACCCAAATAGCCCTATGTTACTCTGGTGCAGAAACCACCTTATTTCTTTTTGTCTATTTTGTCTATTCAGACTTCTAACATTCCAAAACCCTAGACTACCCATTCTCAGACTGGGTTATGGAATTCACCAATTTCTGTTGACTTTCAGCTCTAGTCTTCCTCATATATAGGGAGAGGGCATCCATGAAAGTGATCCCCCTTGGGGTAAATAACCTAGTCTCACCTGCCTCATTCCTCAGCATCCTAGAAATAAATCTTCTTTGGACTGATTTTTCCCCCAACAACACTCCCTATTCCAGGTGATAACCTACCAGCTACCTCAGGGATAGTGGTCCTCTAAGCAGCAAGAGGGGTAACCACTTGCACCACATGGGGTGTCACTGGTTTGGGTTGTTTAATTGGTTGATGAACAGGATTTGGAGCCTTTGGTTTTTCTTAAGGTCTCTAGACTTTCTGCACTCTAGGTCCATCTCATTTCCTGCATTAGTCTCCCAAATGGCCCATTCCTTTAAATTTTGTGCACGTAATGGGCAGCTAGTCATAAGCCACCCTCACCCTTTGTGTGAAGCCCATCTCATCCACGAAGGCAGTTTCAGTAGGAAATGGTTGGCCAATTTTAACTTCCACAGAAATCCCTTAGTGTTAGTGGCTTCATCGCAACGAATGAATTGTCCAACTAACCCACTGATCTTCCTCAGACAACTATTACCCCAGAATTTTATATCTAAGCCATAAATTTTCATCCAAATGGGAACTGAGGAAACGTCATGCTTAATCAGTTCCGCATTCTGATTCCACTCCTTCACAATTACTGGTTTGTTATAAAAATGTAAATGGCAATTGTTAACAACTGATGAGTCATAATTATATACATATTTATGCCTCTCCTTAAATGCTTTTGATACGGTTTTCGTTCTAAATTATATTAATTACATGCCTTTTATGTTAGAATGTCGATACTTTCGCTTTTTGATGTTTAATGCAGGAATGATGCTTTGAGGAGCAAAGGAATGAAATGGGCATCACGGAGTAGGCATGAAGGAATACACGAAGCATGGCACGGGAATCTATAAGAATGAAGGAAGAGAAGTTAAGAAAAAAACACGAAGGAAAGAGCATAAACGAGTGATGCCTCGATCAACTTTGTCCGGGCTCGATCGAGGACATTGGTGACTCGATCGAGTATAATAGGGCTCGATCGAGGAACCACTTTACTTTATATTTTCTGCAATTTTCATTAAGTCGGTTCCGTTTTATTATAAATACCTAATATCGTACCCTAATTTATTTACGTCTTCTTTTCCGTTAGTTTCGTAGATGATAAATGCAATTTATATAGTCCTTTTGCCCTCTTATTGCACGTATCTCCATGTCGTTTTCATAATTTTGTATTGCAAAATGCCCCGAATAGGCTACTTTGGTTTGTTTTGCCTCATTTGTAGGAACAGACCTGAAAGTGGTGGAATCGTGCCTTATTCAGTCCCCTTAGCATACATTTATGGAGATTGAAGGTTTTGAGCAGAAATGTCGTGCCTCAGGAAGCGTGAAGGAAGTATTTGGAAGCTAACCAAACGAAGTGTTAAGCTGGTTCAGTGGCTAAGTCCTCGATCGAATGGTTTTTATGTTCGATCGAGAGGTTTTGGTGGTCAAGGAAGCTCGATCGAGTCCCTGCTGTACTCGATCGAAATGAAGCTTTTGGAGTTTACTCGATCGAAGCCCAAACTTGTTCGATCGAGAGGAATTATCGGGATATTGCTCGATCGAGGGATTTCAATTCCATGATTATCTTATTTAATATCTTGTTTTAGTTAATAAATATCTTCCCTATATAAGGGAAGACGTAATTAGGTTAGAATTATCTCTGAATTACTCTTTGAATCTCAAAAAAACTTTAAGCAGACACTTTGCTCTTCCCTTTCTCCTTTGCTACGTTGAACTTGTTCTTATTGCCGGACTCACTTCTTTGTAATCTTTTTCTACTCTATATACTTAATCTAATCTCCTTTGCTCTTAATTGTTTGTTTCTTAATTTCTGTTTAATTATTGCTATTAATTTATGCAGTATCGTTCCTTTAATCATTCTATTATGTCTCTTGGTAGTTTATTCATTGTTATTATTGTTTGTTCCATTAATAGCATGAGTGGCTAAACCCTTTTATGTTAGGATTAGGGGAGCCATCGTAGTGAGTTAACAATGTTGTGAATAGGTTAGATGATTGAGATGTGATAACTGTTTTATGACAATATAATTGTAATCGTTTAGTTGAGTGCACGCTTCTAAACTAGTTAATTTGGTTAAATTCAGACCTAGATCGAGAGATTGGAATGAATAAACCTGTTATGAACAGTAAGACTACACTAATGAGGACGAGAGTTAAGTTAGTGGTATCTTAGGGAAGAAAGTGGATCGAGAGGACCTTTCTTATACCCTTCTCACATTAGACCGTCTGAGCTATTTATGACTGAGTTGATTAATTGCCATGGTGAACCGACTTCCTAGCATACCTCTCTTTATTTGATCACATCTTTAATTCTCTTTTTTTTTTCATTGCTCTTTTCTCTTGCTTTAATCTCTTTTAGTTTATTTGAAATCAATTTAAAACCCTCAGATTGTTACCCGACAGACTTAGATAGCAGATAGATATAATAGCCTCCCTGTGGAGATCGACCCTACTTCCACTAGCTTCTGTTAGTTGTTTTAGGTATTTATTTTTGGTACTAGACGAGGGGTACCAGTAGAACTCCTCTAAAAACTCTCCTAGAATGCTTAGTTTAGTTTAATAATTGTTCTTACTTCCGGATCTAAGCTATTTTACGGTATTGTTCTAATCTTTCTTCAATAATTATTATTCAATGTTTATTCATCTTTTATTATTGTTCATCATGTGACACCCCGCGATAAAGCGGAAAATATAACTAATAAATTAAAGAGGAAATTATGAGATTTTAAAAACTTTTTATGTTACCAATTAAAGATTAATACGCGGGTGCCAAAAACGAAAGGAAACAAATACAATAATAGATAAACTTAGGTTATTACAACCTAAGTCTAGAAGGCGGGGAAAAGATATCCCACGAATAAACATATAAGGGGTTTCTAACTAGAAACTAAGGTCCAAGGGTTTAGTTCTCGCTAGCCCACACGTCTTCCCCACGTAAGCATCTCCATAACCTGTCATTCATGTAAACATGAACGCCACAGTCAGTGGGGAGTAACTCAAGGTTCTCCCAGCCACAATATGTCGAAATGCAAGTAAACAACCACTTAATTAAACATATTAATCATGCAACATGTATGAACAAATAGAGAACAAGGAGATATAATGAAAATCATGATGAGATAGGCATAGTACTTTCTTAATGGAATAAGCATGATATACGCGAATAAATATGCAGTCAAGGAGAATAGAATAATAAAGTCAAACACCTCATATTGACCCGACTCAACATGTGTAAAACCGACACAAAGTGTAGACGGAGTATCCGGCTCCGAGGCTACCTTTAAAGCATGTCCGAGATACCACACACAAGACTACATCCTAGACTCCAACCTCCTGGTAGGACGACGATCATAATACGGTCCTAGTCTAAACCTGGCCAAACTCTCGAGATGGACGACACCCGATTCGACATGCGGTGACCCATCCGCATCCAAGACTCGATACATGGTACACCTAACCGTGCCCGAAAGTCGAGTAACCCCAAATCGGAACCTTGTCACCTAACCGTGACCCCCGGTCCGAGGAGGCGGAAGGAAAAATAGCCCAATCCGGAAACATGGCACCTAACCGTAACCAATGGTCCGAAAGGGTAAATAAGGAATGTCAAGTCGTCACAGAATGTAAAACGTCACACTAGAGTCACAATAAGAGTAAGAATGATCATGCAAGCATAACCACGATAAAATGTCACATATCACGGAATCACTAATGTCACATTCATACTTATGGCTTGCATCTCACCATAAGTACGGATGGGAACATTAATCTCGACGATCATATCGCAACTAGAGGGCTTATAGCTCACCCCTAGTATCTGATAGGACCGAGACTCTCACAACAGAACAATACAAGATGTGATCAAGAATATGACTCTTACAAGTGCTTATAATAGATATCTCATACTTGTATTATATTAGTAACTATTCCCTTTTATAATTTATCATGCTTACTAAACAAAATATAATGAGTGACATTGAATAATTTACGTTATGTGAAATTACGGAATAAAATGTGGCCAACTCAAGTGACTCATTTATGAGCCCAACAAATAAGCTATAAGAGGCCCAAATAATTTAGTCCATTTAAGTCCAACATGTAAAACACAATTAGTCCATCCTATAGAGCATAATAAACCCGTCGCCTAGAACATAACAAATCAACATATAGAACATAATCAGACCAACTATTAAGTCAGGTGAAACCCAACAATTTGATCATGTGAGAAAAATGTAGATAATGAACGATATTTAGCGAATTAAGTTATATAAAATTTGAGACGGAAATTAAACCATTCGAATAAACCAATAAATGAATCAAATAAGGTCCAACCATTAAGTTGAGGAAATTCCAACAAATAAGTCATGGGAGATCCAAGAAGTTAAGCATATTAAGCCCAATGATTAGAACAAGCAAAGCCCAATAAATGGTGAGTGTTCAACCCAACAAATAAGACAACTAAGTAACCATCAACAAGGAAGAATAAGAAGAAAGACAAGGAAATAAAGGGGTGTTGTCATACACCCATACACATGACAAGCTTGTAAGCTACACCCCAACAAGCAGCCAGTCGTGACCAAACCACCCACCCACGGCCAACCATCAGCTCGCCAACAGAAACCAACATGCCCACTACTCCGCGGTTGCCCAAACCACCGGTGAACAGCCACCAAAACGGTACCCAACGCGGTCTATATGAAGCCATTTAATACGAGATTACCGAATATAAACAAGACCGTCACCAACACGACTCAAAACAGTCCCGTTGTGGGTTCTCAAAAACCCGTCAACGACAATCATTTTGGAAACGGAAATTAGACGAAAAGGTTATCGTCAAAACGACCTTATTCAAATAAGTTACGCATACTACCATAACCACCATTCACACCCGTCCCAAAACAGAGGTGACATGCCAACTTTCGCAGCATAAAACCAAGTCCTAGAAGTCCGTTCTAGACCCGACTCAAGACTGCCCACAACCACCATACTGACTGCTCACAACCACCACATCGACCATCCCAAAACAGAGCAGGAACCACCCAAGACAGCCACAATTTTGACCCACAACAACCATGAGAATTAACCACGAGCATTAAAACTCGTCCTCATACATGAGAAACACAGAAAGGACTCAAACTATGCGATGAATAAGGAAAGCCGAGTAAGAAAGGGGAAAATATCGACTCATTGTCGAGTAACCTATCACCGTTACCTTTAACTCTCGAATTCTCGGGTGAAAACGTCCAAGGCACGAGCTTTACTTCAGTCTTCAACTAAAAAGGAGGAAAAACGAGTAACATGGGTCACAAAACCGAGTTTGTCACAAATTGCCCATTTCGAAAAATTCAACAAAGTTAAGACTTTCTTACCTAGAAATGAGGAGGAAGAAGAGAGGGAGAGAATGGCGTGAAAATTATGCATTCTGGTTGAGAGACGAAGGATAAATCTGGGTTTTTGGGGGTCGAAAATGGTGTCGTACGATCTTGTTGTTCATTGCTGCTGCTGCTCTTGTTTTTTTTCGAAAGAAAGAGGAAGAAGAAAGGGGGTATGCAGGGGGGTGGGGGTCACACCGTGTAAAGTCAACAACAATAATTAATAATAATAATAATAATATAGAATAATAATAATAATATATAATAAAGAGATATTCTTAAAAGTAGAGTGTAGGATGTTAGGTGGGTGTGACGTGTTGTCGAATTCTGGTTGGTCCGGATTAAAGCATGTACAAAGTGAAATGTGACGGTCTATAGCTAGACGGATGTTGAGACGGGAATTATTATTATTACTGTCTTTATTATTATATGACCAAAATATGTATACATTTATTCTTGTATAAATTATGACTCAAAGATATAATTTAGTAATACGTATTTTTATAAAAACGAGCTTTTATATAATACGTTTATGAAATCGTGTTTGACATAAAATTAATTAAATAGAATAATTCAAAAATATTTAATAAAGTAATTCAAACGGTTTAATAAATTTTAAATGTCAAAATAGGAAATTCGCGGGTGTTACAATCACCCCATCTTTTAAAAAGTTTCGTCCTCGAAACTTGAAAGTAGAAATGAAAGGTTATAAAAATAAAACTGGAATTGGAATCGGTAACCAAAACATTTTAAAGGTTACTTATCGTAAGAATCAAAATTCTTTCAAAAGGTTCAAATCGAAATTTTCCGTTAGAACCAAGTCGAAAGGCAAATCATTTGTATAAATCCAAATCAAAACACTTTCAAAAACATTAATGAAGAGTTTTCAAAAGTGTAAGTCTCATTCATGGAACGAAATTGCTCTTGTTGTGCACACAAGAACGCTAACCTTCCAAGTCAAAGACAAACTCAAAACAAAATCATTCGCCGACAAGCATAGAACAATTTATCAAACGTCTCCAATAACGAGTTCTAACATCCGGTCAACGTCAAAATCAAAAGAAAATGGTAATCTACTCAAATTTTCTTTTGCAAAAGCCAAAATAGAAAGGAAGGTTCCACCTTTAAACTCAAAAGGGAGTCAAATTTCTCTAAATGTAATATCAAAATTTGATAAAGAAATCACAAATAGATCAAAGTTAACAGAAATTGGTTAAAATTTAAAGAAATATCAGGTTTAGCAATTAAATTCATGATAAATAAGTTTATATTCAAAGAACAGATAGAAAACTGAATCAAATTTTCATTTTCAAATCCTTAAGATAGGTAAGGTTTTTCAAAAGTAACATCAACTTTTAACAACGAATCAAAACTGGTAGCTTGAAATATTTAGGAATTGTATGAAAAGAAAAGCAATTTAGACAACATAAATACTAGGTACGCTAAGAGAGTCCAAACTTAACCAACGAAAGAGCTATGATGAACTTCATAGGGTAAGAATTGAAGTCAAGACAATAAGAATGTCAAGGGTAGAGTTTTCATAGGTCACGAGTATCAAACTTAAAAGAGGAGCAAGATGAAGCGAGGAAGAGAGGTATGATCGGTAACGCTTATGATCAAAGAAGAAGGGAACTAGACAATAGGGAAGCGCCAAGTACTCAAACCTCAAACAACAACATCCTCCTAAACGATTCCGAAAACTTCCTAGTAACAAAACTCATAACCACAACACTCCCAAGGATTTCCTCAAATCAGTTACGTTACTTTATTCTATTCTATTCCAAGAAACAAGGTACTCCACAATAAGCGTGATCTCATCACTCCAAATCCTCAAACATCCAGAAACAACCTCCACACCGTCAAGGTCAAGGTTTCCAACAAAGCTATATTCATGTCCAACTAGTGTCAACCATGGGTTCCTCAGAAAAGTAAACCCTCAATCAGGAATCCTAATACCGCGCTTTATACTCCCAGAAAAGGTTCCTCAAATATTCCACAAGGTTCTCATTTCAAAACAAGATAGTAACATGCCAACCCAAAGTCTGAAAAATCAATAGGATCTCGAGCCCTTCTATCCTTTTACTTATTAAGGATTCCCAAAAACGGAACTACACTCAACTACAACATCATCCACCATCTCAAGTACTCTATACAACCTCAAAGTTTCTAAAACCATAGGGTTAACAAGGACTTCTCAATACCAAGTCTCTCTCAATTCAAAAACTCTCAAGAGCCAATTAATATCAAATCACATCACCAATCCATTATGGTCATCTACATCCCAAAATGTATTCTTTCAAATCTGACATCCTAGAAATTTACTTACCATCGAGTTCTCAAGAAACAAGGTCTTAGTTGTAACAACGCTTTACCACCGCAAAGTTCCTAAAACCATAAATTGAAGCTATGTTCTTTAACCTAACAATTGGTGTCAACCATACCATTATTCTTTCTAGTTACTAAAACAAGTGTTAAGACTCCCCAACAATGTAGCTTACTCTCACTCTCATATCATACCTCAAGTAGTAATCAATATCACTCACTTACACCAACCAATAATCCCACCATTAGCTTTTCTCATATGGTAACATATACATTATCAAGCTCTCATGTCCAAAGTGATTACGAAAGTCAATCATAAACTCAACTTACCTAGTCAATCCTATATCCTCAAATCCATCATTCAATTTCATCCATCTTAGGCCAAGTACTAAGCACTAGCATCCCAAGACACGTCTCACTACACTTCCCAAGGCTTGCAAATCCCAAACACAAACAACAAAGCCAAGTTCTCTAACCTTAGTAACCAATACAACTCAATCTTGACATACAAAATCCACCAATCAAATATACTCACTTCATCAAGGATCTATAGGTATAAGAACCATCAAGTATGTCTCATCACACTACCTAAGTCCTTCCAACATCAAATCCTCTCAAAACCCGGATTAAGGGTCAACCACAAACAATCACCTCAAAAGTCAAAATTCCAACCAAGGTCAACATTCCTCAAAAGAAAGAGTACCATCAAAAGGCGTTAAGGGAGGATAAGAAAAGAACAAAGGACAAGTTAGGAGTACAAGCGTAGCTTTTAAAGTAAAACAGAAGAGAGTTTAGAAGGAGGATAAGCATCAAGAGATAAAGAATAAGGCAAGATACAAAAAGAACGAGAAACATCTTCAAGGAAGTAGAAGCATTCTTCAAAGGTTGAACAAATCTTCAATCCTCAGCAATAGGCACCAAATCTTGATCTTCGTATAGATAAGCTCACGGTCATTGATCCAAGAACACAACAATTATTAAATGACAATCAACAAACATGTTAGTACCTAAAAAGGAGAAAACACACTACAGACTACCACCTTAGGTCCTTAAGTCTACCCATCTCTCATTCATTATTCAAGGTCAAGTTCAGATGAAATTTGGGGTACACGTGTGTGCGTCGGGAGCAACATATGCTCTGATACCAACTGTGACACCCCGCGATAAAGAGGAAAATATAAATAATAAATTAAAGCGGAAATTATGAGATTTTAAAAACTTTTTATGTTACCAGTTAAAGATTAATACGCGGGTGCCAAAAACGAAAGGAAACAAATACAATAATAGACAAACTTAGGTTATTACAACCCAAGTCTAGAAGGCGGGGAAAAGATATCCCACGAATAAACATATAAGGGGTTTCTAACTAGAAACTAAGGTCCAAGGGTTTAGTTCTCGCTAGCCCACACGTCTTCCCCACGTAAGCATCTCCACAACCTGTTATTCATGTAAACATGAACGCCACAGTCAGTGGGGAGTAACTCAAGGTTCTCCCAGCCACAATATGTCGAAATGCAAGTAAACAACCACTTAATTAAACATATTAATCATGCAACATGTATGAACAAATAGAGAACAAGGAGATATAATGAAAATCATGATGAGATAGGCATAGTACTTTCTTAATGGAATAAGCATGATATACGCGAATAAATATGCAGTCAAGGAGAATAGAATAATAAAGTCAAACAACTCATATTGACCCGACTCAAAAAGTGTAAAACCGACACAAAGTGTAGACGGAGTATTCGGCTCAGAGGCTACCTTTAAAGCATGTCCGAGATACCACACACAAGACTACATCCTAGACTCCAACCTCCTGGTAGGATGACGATCATAATACGGTCCTAGTCTAAACCTGGCCAGACTCTCGGGATGGACGACACACGATTCGACATGCGGTGACCCATCCGCATCCAAGACTCGATACATGGTACACCTAACCGTGACCGAAAGTCGAGAACCCCAAATCGGAACCTTGTCACCTAACCGTGACCCCCGGACCGAAGAGGCGGAAGGAAAAATAGCCCAATCCGGAAACATGGCACCTAACTGTAACCAATGGTCCGAAAGGGTAAATAAGGAATGTCAAGTCGTCACACAATGTAAAACGTCACACTTGAGTCACAATAAGAGTAAGAATGATCATGCAAGCATAAACACGATAAAATGTCACATATCACGGAATCACTAATGTCACATTCATACTTATGGCTTGCATCTCACCATAAGTACGGATGGGAACATTAATCCCGACGATCATATCGCAACTAGAGGGCTTATAGCTCACCCCTAGTATCCGATAGGACCGAGACCCTCACAACAGAACAATACAAGATGTGATCAAGAATATGACTCTTACAAGTGCTTATAATAGATATCTCATACTTGTATTATATTAGTAACTATTCCCTTTTATAATTTATCATGCCGGTTAAACAAAATATAATGAGTGACAATGAATAATTTACGTTATGTGAAATTACGGAATAAAATGTGGCCAACTCAAGTGACTCATTTATGAGCCCAACAAATAAGCAATAAGAGGTCCAAATAATTTAGTCCATTTAAGTCCAACATGTAAAACAAAATTAGTCCATCCTATAGAGCATAATAAACCCGTCGCCTAGAACATAACAAATCAACATATAGAACATAACCAGTCCAACTATTAAGTCAGGTGAAACCCAATAATTTGATCATGTGAGAAAAATGTAGATAATGAACGATATTTAGCGAATTAAGTTATATAAAATACGAGACGGAAATTAAACCATTCGAATAAACCAATAAATGAATCAAATAAGGTCCAACTATTAAGTTGAGGAAATTCCAACAAATAAGTCATGGGAGATCCAAGAAGTTAAGCATATTAAGCCCAATGATTAGAACAAGCAAAGCCCAATAAATGATGAGTGTTCCAACCCAACAAATAAGACAACTAAGTAACCATCAACAAGGAAGAATAAGAAGAAAGACAAGGAAATAAAGGGGTGTTGTCATACACCCATACACATGACAAGCGTGTAAAGCTACACCCTAACAAGCAGCCATTCGTGACCAAACCACCCACCCACGGCCAGCCATCAGCTCGCCAACAGAAACCAACATGCCCACTACTCCGCGGCCGCCCAAACAACCGGTGAACAGCCACTAAAACGGTACCCAACGCGGTTTATATGAAGCCATTTAACACGAGATTACCGAATATAAACAAGACAGTCACCAACACGACTCAAAACAGTCCCGTTGTGGGTTCTCAAAAACCCGTCATCGACAATCATTTTGGAAACGGAAATTAAACGAAAAGGTGTAGATACCCAGTATCTTATGAGACTCCAACAGACACCCGATGATTATCGGACTACAACATGTTTTGGAATCGCGGCGTTTGATCGACAGTTTGTGTAGAACTTTACGTTGGAAAACTTAAAACGATTTCGAAAATAAAACATTTCAAAAATACCTGGATTGTTTAATGCACGACGACGGGGTCGCAATGACACTAACTAGAGTCAAAACCGACACCGAACCAAAAACCGACTCAAACGAGTTATTACACTTACGTCGGTCACTCGCCATAACCAAACATGTAAGTATGAGGGTGTAAAAATCCTCTTTTATTGTGTTTTCATTTGTTTCATGACTATAACATGCTAAAACATGCATAACATGAACCAAAACATGGAATAAACGAGCCAAAACTAATTTTTGGTCTGAGGCAGAAGCCCCTTAGGTTGCCAACTAGCTCGCGCCGAAATGGGGTATTCAAACTAGAGATCAACCATGTTTGTTCTCGTTATTTCCCTTAATCCATTTTTCATATTTGTAATCGGTTTTCACCATTTCAAGTATTTTCGAACCATTGTTATTTTATTTCACATGTTTTAACCATAAAGCATTTTTCACCCTTGGTTCCTCATACCATGACGGTTAAATCCGTGTTTCGATGATAATATTTGGTTATTGACATTTAGAAGGTATTTAAAGCCTTTTATTTCATTTCTTTACATTTTCAAACAAACACATTAGTCACCAACACAAAGTCATCCTTGGTTCTACATACCATGCCGGATTTTAACCCGGGTACGATGACGAGTATCGACTAATAACATTCAAATGGACTTAAAACAATTAGTCCATAATCATTTTCAAAACTATTCATGTCAAGTTTGTCAAATCGAACCCGGCACCGAATATTATCAAAATAATGATGATTATTCGAGTCTAGTTCTTCAAATCAACGAATGCGGTCTAAACGACCCCTTCAAATCAAACCGGGTTCAAACACCCATTTTCAACACGTTTTATAACGTTTTCTAAAAGGTCAGAACACGGCACATAAACCGTGGGCTAACCCGCGCCTAAACAGGCTCTCCATTTCTCATTTTCAAAACCAGAGGGAGGCCCCTTACACCGCCGGCTGGCTCGCGCCTCATATAGCCGTCTGGTACAGGGCCTGTTCCCTTCCAACATTAGTCTAGGACGATCCCGACTCCGGTTATACCGGATATAGGACGGATCAGATGACTATTTGATTATCCAAACCATATTTTCAAAATGCCTTACTAAGACAAACGGATTGTGTTATGCACCCTAAACCTAATACGGTAAATGGATGTTTAATTTCCTACTTGCATGCAAATCAACCATTAATCCAACTCGACATCTTATACTTGATACATGGATTAAACCAACCGACTTAGAAAGCTCTCACATGTTAGGTTTAAATTATTGGATGCGCATTCATGCATTTAAACCGTTTTATAAACTTTTGCATTCAACCAACCAAGATCGATAAGTAGAGGTCGCTAAACGCGGGCGGGATTGGGTGTCTGATTAAAGGGCTTCCCAATACGTACCTTCACCTCTTACTCAGAAACTTTGGATAGTGGACGACTTTATCCAGGGTGTACGAGAGTCATTCTAGAGATAGGATGCTAATGAGGGACGATTTCCTTATCTTTAGTACCTATGTCAAACGCTGCTTTGTGCTTCGATTTGACCGAGGTATAAAGTGGAATTCGAACGGGTTCCAGGCATCCCACAAATGCTTGGTGGCGACTCCGAACATCTCTAATCGTTTTGAGACCCTTACCGAGACGAAACCGACCGATCTAAAACGATCCGGTCGAAAGCATTTTTACGCCACCGAGCGTGGCTTTCAAAAAGACCGCTATACGTCCACAAATTGGCCTGGCGTGTAGGTGGCTATGTCCACAGATTGGCGACTCCGCTGGGGAAAACTAGGACACTTACGTCTTTGTGATCCCTAGATGGTGAGACTCGAACGAGGTCTTGGTTGGAATGCATTAATCAATATTACGGTCACGGTCGGGTTCCTTGTTCGGGCCCACAACCTAACTCTTTTCGACCAGTTGGCTCGTTTCGTCGGAGTGAGTTTTCTCATCCCCGCGTTTCGAATCCCGATTGAGTCAAACATACCGTTGACGTTACACATTTCTGTTTCGTCAAAGAGCTTTCATCACTTTCGATCACGAGGCTAGGGCACCCTCCTTACACATTTTGGTTGGATTGGTATCTCTCTCGCAAATTGGGGTTTGATTGCTTGGTGTGTAACCCACCCTTTTAAGCCAAAACTCGTATCAGCATAATGCATAATATAATGAAACTGTGAGTGCTTATGTGCTATCTGAACATAAGTCCTTCTGTGTCATTTTCAAACTTTCAAAAACACCCTTTTCGCGCCGCTATAATGGCCATTTCAAACCTCGGTCTTTCACCGACCGTTGCACGCCTTTCTAGGCCGTCGTAATGACGATTTTAAAACCTGGTTTTGTATAACCATTTCAACACGCCTTTCTAGGCCGTCGTAATGATGATTTTCAAACCCGATTTTGTATAGCCATTTCAACACGCCTTTCTAGGCCGTCGTAATGACGATTTTCAAACCCGGTTTTGTATACCATTTCAACACGCCTTTCTAGGCCGTCATAATGACGATTTTCAAACTCGGTTTTGTATAACCATTTCAAATCCCCTTTTTACGCCATTATAATCGCCGCGTCTAGACACGGATTTTAACCCATTTCGCGTCGACAATGGCTCTTTCAAACCCCGAGAAAAGCACACGCCCTTTTCTCGAGACACTTTCGGGATCCCGAGGACCATGCACCGTCCCCGAGATCTCTTCAAACCTTTCAAACTCGATTTTCAAAACATACAATTTTGAATTTCAAAAACCGTCTTGGGAAACAATGCACTGTTTTCCCGAGCCGACTCAAACTCAAACCGTCTTTTGCAAATAAACTTAAGACAACCCTTTCAACTGATCGACTTGCGGATAATTCTATCTTCGGAAGCCGCCAGTTAAAGCGACAAATGAATCTTTTTGAAAATTTCTATTTTCGAAAACTTCAGTCCACCATTCCAATTCCGCCTCGTGTCTATCGAGTCAAAGCAAACGTACTTATGGGTCTTTACTTATGAGTCGTCTCACCATGAGACTCGTCCAATGGCGTCACGCCGTCATGTTGGACTCGTGTCAAAGGTTCGGTCAAACACCGTCATGTCATAAATCAAGTCAGCACCGAGGGACCACACACGGTCACCCCGTCTTGTTGGGTCTGATCTCCGTCTCGTCCTTTGTGTTGTCTGCGTTCAGTCTTGGAACCGTGTCGGATTGAGTTGTAATGTGAGCCATTTTTTTGCCTCAGAGCCATGGCCCCGTCTTCAGCTTCGTCCAACAACAACAATGATAACAACCGAGATGTCACAACTGATCAGCTAACCAGCCTGCTTACCGCTCTTAAGGTCACCCTGGATCGTATCGAGACCCGTATCGACGCCCTGGAGAACAAAGAAACTTGGGAACATAATACCCCACCTCGATCGAAATCGAGAAGAGGTCAAGCTCTTGGAAGAACTACTCCTAGCCCGGGGTAACAATATCCATCTTGAGAACAACCGAAGGTTCGAACCCGTTGGGACCGGTTACTGACAACTTCACCCCGATGATGTGCCTAAGTTCAAGGGAGTGGAGGACCCACTCAACCATATCCGTGCTTTCAAAGACTACATGGCCATTAAGGGGGTCAAGCAGGAGCTTTTAACCCGGATCTTCCCATCCTCTTTGGAGCCGATTCCTCGCCAATGGTAATACTCCTTAGATCCGAAAAATCTTACTACTTGGGATGAGATCGCAGTTGAGTTTGCCAAACAGTATGCTGAGAATGTCGAGATCCAGGGCAACACCCGTACTCTCGAAGTGTTAACCTAAAACGACAAGGAAGGGTTCACTCAGTTCCTGACCCGTTGGAGGAGGGTGAGTACTCAATTGGTGAGTAAGCCGAGTGAATCAACTCTGGTGGAAAAGTTTGTCAACAATCTCCGCCCGGTTTATGCCAACCTACCGAGGTATCAGAATATCAAAACTTTTCAAGCTCTACAGATTCTGGGGACGCGTATTGAGGACGACCTCCGAAAGGGTGTCTTAGCTAAGACCACTGGCAGAGGTTACCAGGGATCCACCCCAACCGGATCTCGCCCTTACGGTCAGACAAACAAGATTGATGAGGTTAATCTCATCGAACCAACTGCTAAGAAAACTGAGCGCCCCCAAAAAATGTTCACCAACATAGGGTCGACTTATGCAAGTGCCCTGAAAAGGCTCATGGACCAAGGGAAGCTACAACCGATCGGACCCACCCCGGATCCGACCGACGCCAAGAAGTCCCGATTCTGGAACCCCAATGCCTACTGTCAATATCATCGAGGGAAAGGGCATGATACCGAAACTTGCTTCAAACTCAAGCACCTCATTCAAGACATGATTGAGAAGGGAGATTTGCATCTACCCCCACCAACTAAACCGAACAACAAGACGAATCCTTTGGGAATTCACGCCATTTCTGATGATGAGCCGACCCTAGACCCCTCTCACCTCATCCTGCCAATTGACGACGAGGTGAATGCTTTGGAAAAGGATCCTTCAGACGGAGTGTTTGTGTTTAGTGCTGCCACTATGCTCACTATGTTTCAGCAAGTTGAAGAGGCCATAGCCAGCCTCTCTAAAAGAATCACCCGACTCGACGACGCCTACCGTCGACTCATCTTCAATCCCCCAACACCGCGCCCAAGGGAGAATTCCCCAAGCATTCAAAACTACCCACCCCAGGATGGATTGCTCCCGCGACCATTCTAGCATAGACCTCATGAAAATCACCCTCAAAATAACTACCCCCAAAATAACTACCCCCATAAAAATCGCCCTTACAAAAATATTCCCCACAAGAACTACCCACCGAGGAATACCCCTCCAAGGTATTCTTGAGACTACGAAATTAACGGCATATGGAAAGATGATGTTGAGGATGTCTATATCATCCCAGGGAAGGAGAAGCGGGCGAAAGAAATCGGACATCTCACCCGGTCCGGACGTCCCTATCAAAATCTGAACAATCCAACGGTCGTTCCAACAACGAATGACCAGATCGTCCCAGAGGTGGAAACTCAACCAAAGCCCCCGAGAACTCAATCCTGAAACAGCTCCAAAAAGCAAAAGCCGAAATCTCAATTTGGCAACTGATCGCAACGTCTTTTGAGCATCGACAGGCCTTGCTGCAGGCCTTGGGAAAATTAACCGTGCCCTCCACCTCTTCCCCAGAAGAAATAGTGGAGCACATGACGAGAGACGCCCCTGATCTAAACAACCCGGTCGTCTTCTCCGACGAGGACATCCGTCCGTTCGGAGCCAATCACAACCTGGCCCTGTACATCACCGTACAATGCCTCCAGAAAAATATACCCATGGTCCTCGTGGATGACGGTTCCGCTGTGAATGTCATTCCTCTCAAAACTGCCCACAGGCTGGGTATCATGGAATCTGATTTGATCCCAACGAATCAAGGTGTACACGCCTACGACGATACTGGTCGCAAGGTCGCTGGGCTTATCACTTTGACTGTCGCAACCGGAGCACTAGAAAGACAAGCCAATTTTCAAGTGGTCGACATCGACGCGTCCTTCAACATGCTCCTGGGGCGTCCCTGGATTCACGCCATCAAGGCGGTCACTTCAACTCTCCACCAGAAGATCAGGGTCCCCTTCAACGGGAAAACAATCAAGATTCCCGCTTCCCCAATCAAAGCAGTTATGAAAAGGGGGATTGCCTCCCAAGCCATCGAGGAGGACGACAATGAAATGTGGGGTTTCCAAGCCGTGAACGCCATAACTGATGAATTGACGCCCTCTGATTGCGACCCGTTTACCAACCTCACGATCAACCGTATCATGATGCGTCAGGGTTACTTCCCTAGTTTGTCGCTCAATCCACTAAAGGACCCATTGCCTCCCTTAAAACAGGCTAAGGTCCTCAACATTCCCTTCGGGCTGGGATATGAACCTACTCACGAAGATATCCGAGAGATGAACCTCCTAGTCCGAAAACGCAAGAAGCACGGGGTTATCCTCCGTCCCTACCACCTGACTCTCAACGGATACTGTCCCCGAGGGAGAGTCCGAGCTCTACCATGGTTTTCCGGAACCTATCTATGACTCTGTGGCAAAGGCTAGGTACCCGGGAGTAGAAGTCTTCCAGGACTGCTACTTTATCCCCGACAACATCGAAGTTGCATCAACTGAGTCCAAGCCGTCAGCATGCCTTGACGGACAACCTGTCACACTCCTCTTTGGGGAAGATAACGTCAAACACCTCGACTATGAGGAAATCATCAACATTGCGCTGAAAGACAATCAATTTGATCCAACCGCCTTGATCTCCGATACTGACCCGGAGAAAGCCACTCAAGGCTGGAGGAAAACCATCAAGTGGACCGATCGCCAGGGCCGCATTCTCAAGATAACAACTGGAGGAGGCCCTATGTTCAAGGAGGGAAGTGAAGAAGGATCTGAGTCTGAGTCTGAGTCGGAGTCAGAGTCTTTCATAGCTCCTAACACTCCCGATGTCCCAGTCAAGGTACCCTTCTCACTATTTTATCACAAAGTCGTGGCTGAGTATACTAGGGTCACCCCCACTCTCATGAAAGGTGACAACCTGGGGCCTGTTCCAGGGGCTACCGCCTCTGTTGTATCGCCTCTGACTGACCACGAGATGTTTGTCCTTTCCGAGCTTTTCGCTCGTGTCAACTTAATGAACGCTAAGTTTGCTTATGACTCGTCTCAATTTAACTGCAATACAATTCTGAATGACTATGAGGAACTTGACTTGAGTGACTACCCACCTCAGTTAGCCAAAGAACTTGACAAACCGGAAACCAGAACCCCCATCATTGAGGAAACCGAGCCTATTAACATAAGAACCGACAACACACCTCAAGAACTTAGGATAGGGAAAACCCTAGACCCCTCGGAAAGACAACAGTTCATTGACCTCCTCCACGAATACAAGGACGTGTTCGCCTGGTCTTACAGAGACATGCCTGGGATTGACAGGGAAATTGCAGAGCACCGGATACCCATTAAACCTGGGGCTAAACCTGTGAAGCAGAAGCTACGCCGGATGCGTCCTGAGTGGGCCCTAAAAATCAAGGAAGAAGTGGACAAACAGTTCAAGGCTGGGTTCATCAAAGTGTCTGAATACTCTGATTGGGTGGCCAACATCGTGCCCGTACCAAAGAAAGACGGAAGAATTCGGGTTTGCGTCGACTTCAGGGATCTGAACAAGGCGAGTCCTAAGGAGGACTTCCCTTTGCCACATGTTGACATTCTAGTGGACAACACTGCGGAGCATGCTCTCCTATCCTTCATGGACGAGTATGCTGGGTACAACAAGATTAAAATGGTTGAGGAAGACATGCACAAGACTGCGTTCACTACACAGTGGGGTACATATTGCTACACGGTCATGCCTTTCGGCCTCATCAATGCCGGAGCAACCTATCAGAGAACCGCTACTACTCTCCTACATGATATGATGCACAAGGAGGTAGAGGTGTATGTCGATGACATGATTGTCAAATCAAAAGAATGGGACGGCCACATCAGTGCCCTCCGGAAATTCTTCGCTCGTCTGCGGAAATATAACATGAGACTAAATCCTCAGAAGTGTGTGTAACACCCCCATACTCCAAGTGCTTTACCAGGACCACTCAGGTATAAGGATACTACCATCTCGGTTACCCGAGGCATGATAATCATAAGATAATAACGAAACAACATTTAATAGTATAACTTTAGTGAAAAGTACAAATCAAGCCAAATCCCAAAATACGGGTACAAGTTCTCAAACTAACTGTCTAATCAACTAAATGTAAAGTTTATTAAACGACTAAGCTACAGCGGGAGACTTCTATCATCTGACAGTGGCACATCCCAGCAATCTCATGTGACTCAACTCAAACCTGCTCAATTACTGCTCACCATCCCCGAATGGATCACCGCAAGTTTTACAAACATCAACACGGGGTCAGTACTAATCACACAATCTATATATATCAACGATGCGATAAACAGATATCTCACACCGTCACACACACAATCACATCAGTCCCATCAATCTCAATCACTGACTGTCCACTGGACCAGCCCTGCCAGTGGGGGACCGCAACCGTACCCACCAAATCCCCACTCCTCATAATGAGCGATAACCCTGTCCATTAATGTGCACATCCCCTTCCGTGACGGGTTCCACGAAGGGCGAAACTAGGGCGTGAAGCCACTCCCGCAAGTGACCTCACTCAGCCGAGGACACGCCTCGAGAACCAGAGACAAAAATCACAATCAACAAACCATCACAATATAATTACTATATTATTCAATCAACCACAACACATCAACATCACATTATGGGACTAATACGAGTAGGAAATCCTACCCGGAAAGCACAACTATCGACGGTCTCAACAAAATTGTATCAAAAAGCCTCTTCTACAAAACCTCCTCCTATCATACAAACACATAAACACTACCAAATCACAATCTACACAAAACCTCCAAATCCCCATATTAGGGTTTAAAAAACTTAAAGGAAATACCATAAAAACGGTACAAAGGTCTTACCCTCGACGCAAGGATCTCAATGGTATAACGAACGATGAAATCCGACCTTCCAAACTCCGGGATTTGCTAACAATGTGATTAAAGTGTAGAACGTACTTTGCTTTCTCTCTTGACAGTAATTTAGGTTTTGAAAAGTGTTTAGAACAATGACGGAAAAGATTATATACCTTAATCGCATAATTAACAAAACCCGAGAAATAACTCCCCGTAAACCGGCTACTCGATCGAGTAGCTAAGGTACTCGATCGAGTGCCCCCTTACTCGATCGAGTATCTGATCGAGTATCCTAGTTACTCGATCGAGTACCCAACAGGTCAGAAACTATTTTAAAACGCAACTTACCCTTACTCGACAGAGTAAGGCCTACTCGATAGAGTACCCAGAGACTCATAAATACGGAGTATTACAGTGTGCATTCGGGGTCACCTCCGGAAAACTCTTGGGACATGTCGTCAGCAAGAGAGGCATTGAGATTGATCCAACCAAAATCAAAGCCCTTCAACAAATGCCTCGGCCTAGGACCGAGAAGGAGATTCGGGGATTTCTCGGTCAGGTCTAATACATCAGCCGGTTCATTGCCAAGCTCACTATGATTTGTGAACCAATATTCAAAAAGCTTCGAGCCTCCTATCAAACCGATTGGGACGACGACTGTCAGAAAGCCTTCGACAGGATAAAGGAAATCTTATCCAAACCTCTTGTCCTCATGCCACCTCAACCGGGGATTCCTCTATCCCTATACCCGATCATACCAACACAGCCATGGGAGCAATGCTAGCACAAACAGTTGGTAGCGAAGAGCGGGCCATCTATTACATCAGCAAAAAGTTCATTGAGTACGAGACGAGGTATACCCAATTGGAAAAGACATGCCTTGCCCTAGTATGTTCAACAAAGAAGCTGCGGCATTACATGCTCAGCTACACGGTCCACATCTACTCCAAGATGGACCCGGTTAAATACATCTTCGAGAAACCCGTATTAAACGGAAGGCTGTCTAGATGGACACTGATGTTGTCCGAGTTTGATCTCAAGTTCGTACCCCTCAAAGTTATCAAGGGAAGAGCAGTCGCTGATTTCCTGGCAGAGAATCCCGTCAACGAGGACCCAACGACCGACACATGGTCACTTCCTGACGAAGACATCCTTTGTGCCGACTCCGACGCATGGGACCTATACTTTAGTGGTGCATCTAATATGAGAGGCTTCGGGGTAGGAATCCTTCTAATATCACCAGAGGGAGAACATGTTCCAATCTCGGTCAAGCTAGACTTCGCCGTCACCAACAATGCCGCTGAATATGAAGCATGCCTCATCGGCCTACAAGTAGCCATCACACTTGGCATCAAGAGATTGAGGGTCCACGGCGATTCCTCGCTCATCATCAATCAGGTGTCCGGATCATGGAAAATCCGATCTGACAGCTTAGCTCCCTACCGAGCAAGGATCAATCAAGAGGCCGAGTTCTTCGACCAAGTCGACTACTTCCACTTCCCACGAGAGGAAAATCAATTTGCTGATGGCCTGGCAAAACTTGCCGCGCTCGTCAACATACCTGACGACATGACGTCAATGCCCCTATGTGTCGAAAGACGGAGCGAGCCAGCTCACATTTGTGCCATTATCGACGACGAGGAAAGCCATGATGAACCTTGGTACCAAGCCATCCTAAATTACAAAACCAAAAACGAATTTCCTCCCAACTCTGATGAAAGAGGACAAAGAGCCATCCGTTTACTTGCATCACAATTCGTGATAAACCAAAATCAACTCTACAAAAGAACATCCCAAGGAATTCTCCTCCTTTGCATCGACCATCAAAAAGCCAAAAAAATCATGGGAGAGGTTCACGACGGAGAATGTGGCCCTCACATGAGTGCAATGATGCTTACACGGAAAATCATGCGGCTAGGTTACTACTGGACCACCATGGAAGCCGATTGCCGTAACTACGTCAAACATTGCCACAATTGCCAAATCTTCGCCAACATACAACACATACCACCATCCCTTTTATACACCATGACGTCACCCTGGCCTTTCTCAACCTGGGGCATCGACATCATCGGGAAAGTCAACCCGATAGGCACCAAGGGGCATTGCTTCGTCCTCGTCGCCATCGACTACTTTACCAAATGGGTAGAAGCACAGTCATATGCAGTCTTGACCGCCAAACAAGTGGCCAAGTTCATTCAAAACAACATCATCTGCCGATATGGGGTACCCCATGAAATCATCAGCGATCAAGGCTCTCACTTCCGGGCGGAAACTCAAGCTTTGCTGGACAAATACAAGATCAAACGACATCGATCATCCCCCTACCATCCCCAAACTAACGGAGCGGTGGAGGCAGCGAACAAAACTCTTGTCACCATTATCAAGAAAATGCGAGACAACTACCGCGATTGGCCGAGCAAACTCCCATTCGCACTCTGGGGAAACCGAACCTCCATTCGAACACCGACAGGCGCCACACCCTTCTACCCAGCATACGGTATGGAGGCAGTTCAACCGGTGGAGTTAGAGGTCCCATCTCTACGCATCCTACTGGAGAGTCAAGTCCCTGAGGCGGAATGGACCCGTCGAAGGTACGAACAACTCACTCTTCTAGACGAACGGCGACTCAACGCCTTGCACAACGTCCAGTTATACCAACGACGTATACAACGGGCATTCAACAAGAAGGTTAAACCTAGAAACATCCAGGAGGGCGACTTGGTCCTCAAATCAGTTCAAGCACCATTACCCGTCGATCCGAGGGGAAAATTCAAACCCAACTAGGCCAGGCCATACCTGGTCAAGAAAATACTTTCGGGGGGCGCAGTGAGACTGAGTGACCTAAACAGGGAGGACTTTACAAACCCGACCAACCTAGACCAACTCATGAAATAATACCCTTGAACCATAACAACCAACGACCTAGCCTAGTTTTACAACTAGCAATGTCCTCAACCCTTTTCAAGTCAAGTTCCTCAACGTGTTCTGATTTGAAATTGCATGTTTTATCGAGTCTAAGCCGCGACACCTTGCCCGTTTCGAATGTCCTTTGATCTGTCAAAGGCAACGTCCATTTGCACTAAAACAACAAACCCCCTGAACTACGAGCATGGTTTGATTTCACCTCTTCAGGTGGATACGTAGGCAGTCCCTCTTATGCCTGAGGGATACAACCACAAAACCCAATTCAAATTCGCAAAACATTTCGAACTATGATCATGGTTTGATTTCACCTCTTCAGGTGGATACGTAGGCAGTCCTTTCTTTCACAAGAAGGATACAACCATTCCCACAATCAAAGAAAACATTACCCACATACAAAAAACATCCCAAAAAAGGAAGAAAGGGAAAACCATTCCCTTTCCCACCAACATACAAAAATAAGCCTCTCTCCCTTTCCACAAAGTAGAACTTTCCCAAGTGCAATTGTTTAGGACGATTCAAATCGAATTTCCTTCACCAAATGGATGGAAGAAACAAGCGTTCACAATTTTCGACACGGGCAATCCTCTTATTTAATTAATAATGGGAGGGATTACAATTTCAACAACAAATAAAGCTCGACGAGTCTACAACTTGTCAAAGCTAAGGTGTCAACTAACACACCTCACATAATAAAACTAGCACAAAACACACAACAACTAGCTAGTACAACATAATAAAAACTCACAACAATAATACAACATAATAATAAAGTGGGTAATGGAGGTCTTCACTCTTCCATTCTACCCTTGCCTTTTCCTTCGGGGTACATCTTCCCCTTGCTCTTCTTGTTGGCCCGCCTAGCATGGATTTCCTCATCGGAACGGATCCTCAACGGATCTAAGACGGCGATGACCTCCGGTCTAGCACAAGACCCCATATTCGACCCAAGACGAGCCAATGCACGGCCCACCATATTCTTGGGGCCGGAACTCCTCCTCTTCGGTGGTCTCATCACATCGGGAGTAACACCATCAACATACTCCTCAAAGAAGGCACGGTTGGCCTTACCAACCTCTCGGTACTTCAAGTCGACAACCTCGTCCTTACGAAATTTGGATCTCTCTTCCAAGGATGGAGCTTGTGACCATTTGACATAAGCGGGAGTCACCCATGTCGTGGCAGCGGGGTTTGGCACCTCCCAAAGCGGCCGAGTGGCCCACCACCTTTCGAAGAACTCCACAAGCTCGGAGTTCCGGAAAACATTCTCTTGGACAAGAGTATCCTGAGCGGGCACCTTTTGTTGACGCCCCATTTGCCTCATGAGCCTTTCGGGATATATGAAGGAAACAACCTTCAAGCCCACCACCATCAAAGAACGAGGACTAGCACCCGAAGCGGGCAACCCCGTAAAGGACCTCAAGTGCCACCACGGCACCACCCAACGGATATGAGGACCACCCTCCTCCGCCAATCTTGCGGCCCAATAGGCCTCGGTGGAAGCAAAACTATCCGGGTACAACTTCTTCCTCATAGTAAGGTGAAGGAAGAAGTAAGAAGAAGGATTAACCGGAGGCTCTACATACCTTATCCTCTCCAATAGCCACACTTGGAGGATCCTCGGGGATCCGAAAGAGGGAGCTTCTCCACAAGAGCCTTCCTTGTCCAAAGCTTGGATAATCTCCCCAAGCACCAACCATGATGGATCTCTACCGTGCTCCATTTGCTCAATCACATGGATAAGGGTCATGCTACCATGACATCTTGGCCCCTCCTTCTTCAAGACATCAACAAAGAGGCACACATGGACGAGGCAAAAGGCAAGAGCCCTTCTCCTAGCCACCTCCGAGACATTAGCATCTAATCAGTTTGAAAAGATGTTGATAAGAGACAACATGTCCACACCATGTGGGGCAAGAAGAAAGTTGATTTGGCTTGTTGATAAGCCCAACATGGAACGGAATTTCTCCTTGTAGCACAACCGAGTTGGAGGAAGCACCGGAGCACAACCCGGCTACCCACCAATGGCTCCAACTTCTTCGGCAAGAGGACAAAGCTCACCTTTCGGGAAAACGAAAACATGGTGTTTCGAATCCCAAAACCGAGAACATGCTTCAAGAAGTGAAGGTTGCACCTTGACTTGACGAAGCACCAACAATTGACCAACTCCCATGCAAGCGAGTTGATACTTTTCGGGAGGCGACAAATCCCGGCACCATTGTCGCAATGCGTTCTCAAAAGCATCCATGAAATATTTTTGTGGAAGAAGAAGAGGTTTTATAGAGATGATTTTGTGTTTCGGATGATGAAACAATGAAGCGCAAACGTCCCTATTTATACAAAATGATCAGCGCATTTTTTCAGAAAAAGAGGAGAGCCAGCTTCCATTGCCATGCTGCTCGCGCCTCTTTGAGGCTTCTCCAGGATTCCCGCTGTTGACTTGTCTCTTTCAACATGTGTTTTCACCTGACACCTCAAACCTCCCGCCAGGAAGCTCGCGCCTCTTCGGGATGATCCGGGACATTTTGTTTTTCCTCACACTCACATTTCCTCGTTTTCACATTTTACGAAATCCGACACGGTTTCCATGACGCAGCTTTAAACATACAGATTTTTCTTTCTTTTTTTAAGGGGGGAAGGGCTAGTCGCCCCGATCCACGATGGATCGTTTCCACGTCATTCGAAATTCCGAAAATTTTTCGCTTTTTCGCAATTCTCCATCAAAAATCAAAATCGATGATTGATAACACAACATCAATTTTCCACAAAAATTCAAGCACTCACAAACTCGAGTCTTGACCTCAAAAATCAAAAATCAAATATACTCGCAAAAATCCTGTTCTAAAATTCTTTCCTGACGGTTTGAGTTTGAATTTTTCGAGTCAACTTCAATAATTTCGACGCAATTTAATTCACGACACGAGTTAATTGCTCAAATTTTCAAATCATTCCCTTTGAATTCTGAACGTGACGACTTGTCACGAAATTTTCAAAATTCATTTCAAAATTTCAATTTTAACTTCAAGTAATATTGGTTAATTTTGATCTTCAAACAAATGCTTTACGTGTTTTCAATCAAAATGCTTCTACGTGTCTGCATTTTCGTGTATGTGATATCTGTTGCCTGTTTTCTACACTAACGATGCAGGAACTGGTGCAAAGCAAAAGGAGAATCAAACAGCCGACAGCGCTCCTCCGAAACACAACACAAAAAAGCCAAAAATCACAAAATAAACCACAATCCAAAAACACATATATACAAACCGCCTTACGCAAAATACATCGACAAACGTCTATCATACGACACAACGGCCTAAAATAAACATCTATCATACGACACAACGGCCTAAAACAAACGTCTATCATACGATACATCGGCCTAAAACAAACGTCTATCATACAGACACTGGCCTAAGACAACGAACTGGGGGCTATCCGCCACCTACCGAACTAAACACTCCATACCCTTCCGATCAGAAAAGAAAGGGAGCAATATAGGGAACAAGGGAGCAACAACGGAAGCAGAGGTGATTACCATTATGGTAATACCCCGTTCTTCCACGACAAAAAAGAAGATAGTGCCTTGCAGACTTTGGATGATGAGGAGGCCAAGAACCATGATGCGATGCACCACTCCGATACTGAACCCCACTCATCAGCCACCCTGTCTATGAGCCACAACGAAAAGGACAAACCGGCCATATCAGCCGCCTCTCCTCCTCTACGGAAGCATCCTCCACCACCGCCTCGAATACGGCAGCCTCATCGGCCACTACTGCCCCTCCTGGATCGACTTCCTCCTCCAAAGCCTCAATGACGGACCCCATAGGTCCCAGACGATACCCTACGATCAAAAAACAACAACAAACAAAAAACGTCAGCCGGAATTTCGGCATTACGACGGCATGAAATGGATAAATCCAAAAAAAACAACCTGCAATGCAAAACAAGGGCAATCCCGCCCAAAGTCCAACCAAACAAAGTTCACAAAAAACAAAAGTTCCCAAAAAACAAACACAAAAACGACTCGCCCCTCTTTTCAAGCAAAAGACGAGTCAAAATCACAAAAACGACATTTCAAGACCCATACAAGGTCCGCCTACAAACCAAAATACATTCCCGACACAATGGAGGATTTTCTACAGCTCAAAAAGTCAATTCATACGCTAATTTGAGCCCAAACCGATCAAAATTCAAAAACGACCGCAAAAAGACAAACGTGATTTTATCACGCCTCAAAACGACTCAATTCAAGCCCAAACAGACGCTTATTTTGTCAGACGTAAGACCGTCACAAAAGGCAAAAATCCAATTTTTCCCACAAATATCCAACGAAGGTCCATAAATGGCAAATACGGGTTTTCCCAACTACAATGCAACCTAGAGGGACCCACTACCCAAGCAAATAAACTTCGCATTGCAAAATGAGACGGTTTCTCGCCTCACTCACATTTTTCGAGCATAGGGAGCGGGAACGGGGACTAAAATGCAAACTAAAAGCACCCATATACTCCTAAACAGGTTTCTAACCTAATGCAAGCATCAATTTCACTTGAAATAGGCTCAATCAAAAACGCCCAATTCGATTTTTAGGGTAAAATTCGCCCTAATTCAATCAAGCTAAAGATCAACAAATTTGAATGGATTCAAGGGGAAATACTTACCTTGAGATGACATTGTTGATAATGGCACGAGTAGAAGCTAGCAAAGGTCCTTCAAATGGCGATTTTTGCGGGTTTTTGTGTCGAAAGGAAGAAGATGAAGTGAGGTTGATATGCGGACCAACCTCGCGTCTTTTACAGAAAAATAGGGAAGCCCCTTTGGTTCGCCAGGTGGCTCGCGCCTAAACCAGGCCTCCCCTTTGCTCTTTCAGCGGATTTTGGGCTTTAGCCCAATTTCCAGTGATAAACTTCAAGTTTTCATTCGACGATATATAAGGTCGTCATTTTTCTCAAACACAAATAGTGAAAACTTAAATTCACTATTTTCGAAAGCTTTAAACGACGGCACATAAACCGTCCCTCCAATCGAATAGTGAAAACTTAAATTCACTATTTTCGAAAGCTTTAAATGACGGCACATAAACCGTCACTTCAATTAATAGTGAAGATTCCAAATTCACTATTTCCGTCAAATGTCAACGACGGCACATAAACCGTCACTTCAATTAATAGTGAAGATTCCAAATTCACTATTTCCATCAAATGTCAACGGCGGCACATAAACCGTCACTTCAATTAATAGTGAAGGTTCCAAATTCACTATTTCCATCAAATGTCAACGGCGGCACATAAACCGTCACTTCAATTAATAGTGAAGATTCCAAATTCACTATTTCCACCAAATGTCAACGGCGGCATATAAACCGTCACTTCAAAACGCAATAGCAAACTCAAATTTGCTATTTTCCTTCAAAATTAAAACAAACGGCGATCAAAACCGCCACTTCAAGTTCAAAGAAGAACGACGAACGGTGAAGATGCCAAATTTCACTATTCTTTCAAATACCAGGAGGGGGCTTCCTCGCGAAACCCGCTCATTCCAAAAACAGTGATAGTGAAAATCCATACTCACTATTCCCACAGCGGCATCACGAGTTCGCTACTTTCAAAACAAGCCCATTTGACGCGGCTACTCCCATGGTCCATTAACCGACCGTACCCATGGCTAGCGAGCCTTTGTCCGCAACCTTCCAAGGACACATCAAGAAGATGCCTCGGGTACATTTCCTTGTCGTGGCTGGCGAGCCTTTGTCCGCAAACTTCCAAGGGCAGATCCCGAAGATGCCACGGGTATATTTCATTGTCGTGGCTGGTGAGCCTTTGTCCGCAATCTTCCAAGGACACATCCCGAAGATGCCTCGGGTACATTTCCTTATCGTGGCTGGCGAGCCTTTGTCCGCAATCTTCCAAGGACACATCCCGAAGATGCCTCGGGTACATTTCCTTATCATGGCTGGCGAGCCTTTGTCCGCAACCTTCGAAGGACACATCCCGAAGATGCCTCGGGTACATTTCCTTATCATGGCTGGCGAGCCTTTGTCCGCAACCTTCCAAGGACACATCCCGAAGATGCCTCGGGTACATTTCCTTACCTTGGCTGGCGAGCTTTTGTCCGCAAGCATCTAAGGACAGATCCCGAAGATGCCTCGGCTACATTTCCTTGTCGTGGCTGGCGAGCCTTTGTCCGCAACCTTTCAAGGACAGATCCCGAAGATGGTTCGGGTACATTTCCTTACAATGGCTGGCGTGCCTTTGTCCGCAACCTTCCAAAGACACATCCCGAAGATGCCTCGGGTACATTTCCTTACCTTGGCTGGCGAGGCTTTGTCCGCAACCTTCCAATGACACATCCCGAAGATTCCTCGGGTACATTTCCTTACCTTAGTTGGCGAGCCTTTGTCCACAAGCATCCAAGGACACATCCCGAAGATGCCTCGGGTACATTTCCTTATCATGGCTGGCGAGCCTTTGTCCGCAACCTTGCAAGAACACGTCCTGAAGATGCCTCGGGTACATTTCCTTACCTTGGCTGGCGAGCCTTTGTCCGCAAGCATCCAAGGACAGATCCCGAATATGCCTCGGGTACATTTCCTTGTCGTGGCTGGCGAGCCTTTGTCCGCAATCTTTCAAGGACAGATCCCGAAGATGCCTCGGGTACATTTCCTTACAATGGCTGGCGAGCCTTTGTCCGCAATCGTCCAAGGACAGATCCCGAAGATGCCTCGGGTACATTTCCTTACCATCAGCTGGCAAGCCTTTGTCCGCAAACGTGCGAAGACATATCCGAAGATGCCTCAGGTATGACTCATTCTTATGGCTGGCGAGCCTTTGTACGTAGTCTAACGGACTTTAAACGACCAGCACGGACAGTCGACAGACTCTAAACTGTTCCCGGCATTTACAGTCCATGACTCGTACCCTCGAGTGACCTTGGCGTCGCCCTTCCCGACGGCAGGTCCTTGGCCCGAATTCTTTCTAGCCGCCTCGACGTCGCTTGGGTCTCCAGGTTGTAATCTTCGATTGACACAGGGGCTCTACTGACTTTCGCCCGTCCAAGCCTCGGTCAAATTGGGGCTCTGAGATACCCAAGATCTGCCGAGACTCCAATAAACACCCGATGATTATCAGACTACAACATGTTTTGGAATCGCGGCGTTTGATCGACAGTTTGTGTACAACTTTACGTCGGAAAACTTAAAATGATTTCGAAAATAAAACATTTCAAAACATTTCAAAAATACCTGGAGTGTTTAATGCACGACGACGGGGTCGCAATGACACTAACTAGAGTCAAAACCGACACCGAACCAAAAACCGACTCAAAAATTCAAATCCCGACTCCAACAACGAGTCAAACCGAGTCAACCACAAAAAAATAAACATTTCAAACCTTCTACCTTAAGTTTTCCCGGATTCATGTTGGTCAAGTACCAAACATGTGACTACAAAACCTAGGATAGAACAAATCATGATTGTGTTTGTTGTGAAAGTGACAACACAACTCGAAGAACCGCGACGTGGCTCGCGCCTCTTTGAGCAGCCCTGGTGGCCACGTCGCTCAAAACTCACACAACCACTCATTTCCCTATAAATACCCCTCAAATGCCACCCATTTGAGAGTTACGCGAGTGTCCGCCCCCTCTTTTCTCCCATAAAATTCTCGACTCGACTTCTTAAGTCACAATCCGACGCGTATTTACGACCTACCGATCGTAAACACGAGCCTTACACATTGTTTGGTACCGTCATCGTGCATTAAATCACTTGACCGGCCATTTCGACCACTACACCATCACTAAAGCTTAAAACACTCTTTTTACTTACCAAAACGGTTTTAAACCGAGTTTTTTTCCGATCAAACGAGTTATTACACTTACGTCGGTCACTCGCCATAACCAAACATGTAAGTATGCGGGTGTAAAAATCCTCTTTTATTATGTTTTCATTTTTTTCATGACTATAACATGCTAAAACATGCATAACATGAACCAAAACATGGAATAAACGAGCTAATACTGATTTTTGGTCTGAGGCAGAAGCCCCTTAGGTCACCAACTAGCTCGCGCCTAAATGGGGTATTCAGACCAGAGATCAACTGTGTTTGTTCTCGTTATTTCCCTTAATCCATTTTTCATATTTGTAATCGGTTTTCACCATTTCAAGTATTTTCGAACCATTGTTATTTTATTTCACATGTTTTAACCATAAAGCATTTTTCACCCTTGGTTCCTCATACCATGACGGTTAAATCCGTGTTTCGGTGATAATATTTGGTTAATGACATTTAGAAGGTATTTTAAAGCCTTTTATTTCATTTCTTTACATTTTCAAACAAACACATTAGTCACCAACACAAAGTCATCCTTGGTTCTACATACCATACCGGATTTTAACCCGGGTACGATGACGAGTATCGACTAATAACATTCAAATGGACTGATGTGACCATAATTAGAGCATATTTAGTCCCCGAATTAGCCTTGTTCTCATGATTTTTAGTGCATATTTGGGTCATTTATTGTCTTTAGTTCTTTTTTTTGCATATTCTTTGAGGTTTCGATCCCTTGGTAGGAAAGGAGTGCAAACCTTGCATTTTCATGGCAAAATGAGACTAAATTGATTGAATTCAATGACAAGCATCAAGGAGAGACCAAGCATCTCACATGATTCATGTAGATAGTTGCATATAGATTAGAATTCATTCATAGTTACTAATGGCCAAACCTATTCATTTCTACACTAGAAATAGTGTTTAAATCGGTTTGGGGAGGTTTGATCATAGGTGACCATAGTTTACTAGAAATCATGCATCATATAATATAGTTTAGATTGCATTCATTTGTTATATATGTCATATAGAATTGCATTTAATTAGAGCATGCATGAATTCATATCATATCATTGCATTTGTACTTTATTTAAATCAAAAAAAAATTCAAAAACATGTATTTCCGTTTTATTCCTACTCCTACATGCACATTGAGGACAATGTCCAAAATAAAGTGGGGGATGGGAATTTATATTCAAAAATGCATAAAAATTGAAAAATTTCGAAAAATCACAAAAATATGTTCTTTAATTTCATAAAAACAAAAACCATAAAAATTGAAAAATTGAAAAAATCAAAAACATGTTCATTTCCTTTTTAGTGTAGTCTTGTATATATTGTTTTGTATATATTGTGTTTGTTCATCCTCGTTCACATTGATTGACTACGCCACATCCGAGACATGAGGATATTGGAGACCGTATGGTATGATCTTTCCAATCTTTTTTTTCCTCTTTATGTTAATGATTATGTGGCTTTATTTTGATTGATGCGGTATAAACAATGTGAAATTAGGATTGCATTTTGATTATTTGTCATATTAGTTGGTAGAATCATTTGCATTAGGATGTATATATGCTAGTTGCATCATGGCACGTAGTTGCATGTTAGAAAAATTTTGCGAAACCGTCTACTTGGGAAGCTTGACAAGTGTATATAGGCCCTAGTAGATGCTTTTTTCTTCTTAAGACTTTGCTTGTTAGAATACTTGTAAAACACCCTAGGATGTGTCATGCTAGTATCCTTTGACCCATGGTTTAAGGCCTAGTCAAGAGTACCTTGTGGTGTGATAACTCCTTGGCTACCGTTTATTCCAAGGTGACCCTTGAAACCATGCATCCATCACCCATGTTCTACCACATTTTTGTCATCAAAGGGAATGGGCACAAAAAGAAATCAATTTGAGTTCAAGAAATGAAATGAAATGTCAAAAAGTTTGCAATTGCATCAAAAGAAAAGAGGAGTAACAAAAATGAAAACTCCTATGCTTCAAATATAAGGCACCCTCGTTACTAATTGGAGTGACTTTGAAAATGTTCAAAAAGAAATGCAAAGAAAAGTTGAAAGTTGTCAAGTATTGAAATGCCAAAAATCAAAAAGAAATGGCAAGAAAGTGTTCTCAAATGTCAAATGCCACAAGAAATTGGGGGGAAAAACAAAAACAAAAGCAAACTCCCAAAATGAAACTCAAAATTCTATTGATCCCTTTATCCATCGTATCCATTTTTGTGCATGGTAGAGAGGGGACGACCCTTCCTCTTGTCTAGGCGAGAGGGGGAATTCCGCGATCCTCCAGTGTTTCTAACACCATAGGGAGTCTACTCTTGACAAAAGCATTTAACGATTGAGGACAAAGGTACCCCAGCTTGACACAATTTGGAGGTGATTTATTGGTATCCTTCTAGGCTTAGTAGTTTGAAGAAATTGCATCTATGAAGGAGTGTGTACCCTTGAATTGCTTCCCTTGTAGATAATTTTCGCCAGTTAGATGAGGAAAGTGGCTATTCTTTTGTAGATGCATCCATTACATGATTTTGTGTGCTTTAATGATTGGATGTGTCGCCATTTTGGCAAGACCAACTGATACCTGTCGAAGTGAGTATCAAAAATAATATTTATAAAACCAAACTACTACTAGCAAGCGGTAGTAAGGGTCGATCCGCAGGGAGGTAGGGAGATAATAGTTGTTCCTATTTTAGTCTAAGGGTAGCAAATGTGGGGGTTTTGATGAGAGTTATAACTAATTCTAATAACATAAACTAAATAAACAAGTAAAAGTAAATAAGAACGGTAGACAATGATAAAAGGAATGCTAAGACGGTCGGTTCACTATAGCTGCGAAGGCACTAAATCCTAGGTAACTTCGAAATACGGTCGCGAAGGATGGGGAAAACAAGTCCTCTCGGTCCATGTTAAATAGCAACTACCT